>NW_019520324.1:40545-161736 GCF_002814215.2 Seriola lalandi dorsalis
AAAAAGCCAAAAGAGCAAGAAAGAAAAGAAAAAGAGAAAAATAAATTGGCACTCACAGTATTAGATTTCATAGTTTAGATATAATAACTGGAATTTTTACAGTTACACTGCTATCATACCTGTGTACTGTCTCACTGAGCTACTGTGATGGACATGACTCTGGAAAAGTATCTTTAAATCTGAACACCTGAACAGATTGCAGCAAAACCACATAGAGCCACATAGAGCAGGGGATTATTGGGCTGTGTGGATAAGAATGGTCGAATAACTTGAATGATCTGACAAAGAGGTAGACAGATCAATCCTGGGCCTTGTTTGTTAATTCCACCCTCCTTCATGAGCCATGCTGATGAGCGGACTCAAAGCCAAGTGCCACTGACTGCATTCAAAATATGGACCAAATAATTAGTCACTCAGCCACAAACACCGGGTGGAGGAAATATGACTGAAGGCTGAATTCTATGCTCTCGCTGTGACAAGAGGGTTTGTTTGCTAGACTAACACCGCAGTGACACTGCTGCCCTCGCATAAATATACACAGGATATTTTTTTATATTTCATAAGAGAGGAAACATCTATCCGTCCTTTCTCCATACCTGCGTATCCTGGGTATGGTATTATAGGCTGGAGCCTAGCATAGGCAGGCTAGATCCTGGATTGGTGCCAGTCTATCACAGAGCTAAGACACTGATGGACAACCACATTTAGAGTTTCCAGTTCACCTGTCCTTGCATGTCTTTGGACTGTGAGAGGAAAATGCAGCATCCGGACAAAACCCGTGTGAACAGTTTAAACACAGACACTAAGGTAACGGTGTTAAGAGAACATATCCTATCATTTATGCTTTGCTATCAAAGATAAATGTCGACACTGAGTCACAGACCTCGGCTTTGCGTATGTTTTCTTTGGTGTCTTCTATCTTCAGCTCCAGATCTAGTCTGCCTTGCTCCGTGGCGGGCAAGCCATGGCTCTCACACTCCTCCAGAGACTGAAAACAACACACACAAACACATAACTTGATTAGAAACAGTGTGTGTATCTGTTTCAGATATTGTATTTTTAAAATGGGTATATGTGACAAACATGAGTATGTGTGTGCCCATCTTACTCTCTTGTAGTGAATGATATTTTTGTGTTCCCTGGCCACTCTGGTTGCCCATTTCCTGGCCTCCTTGTTCAGACTGTGCTCCTCCGTTGTCCCCGTCTCCGACTCCAGCTGACGACTCTAAGATAGACAAACACACACACACACACACAAGGGCACACATAAGTACAGTATCAGCGATAACAGCACAAGGTGTTTGATATGTAGAAGCTGTTAATTTAGCTAAAGAAAGTGTGAGAGAAAGATTGTTTCTTTCTCACATAATTAATACAGCATGTGCTCTATTGTATTCCTCTTGGAATGAAATAGCTGTTATCAAAATCACATGTGAAAGAGCATGAGTGTGTGAAAGTGTCTGTTAGTGTGTGTGTTTTTGTTTGACGGCAGGAGGTACATAAATACAACAAAAGCACATATGTGGGCCTGTTGAAGAATCTGCACAACTTTCCAATAAAATATTTAACATCAATTATAACCATGTGGCATTTTTTCTGCAGGGACTAATGCATTAAATGTGTCTCTGAATTATAAGTTTCCACACTTTCACTAATCCACAGAATTAATTTAATTTTTTTTTACATTATTTCTTAAAAGCCCTTAAAACCTATATTTTCAATCAACTTCTCACTGTGAGTAATGGGATGAATTTATCTCTGTGCTTATTTTTACTGATTTGAAGTAGGTAGGGTTAGTTGGAAAAAGGGTGTGACACACTGTGCACCAATCAGAATTTAGCAATGTGTGGATCAAACTCTGATGACAGTGTGTGGGTTATTTGGTTACTCTCTCTCACACACACACGCAGTGGCACTTTTATTCAGTCTTCTAAGTTTCTAACTCTTAACTATGCAGGCGACACAGAAAGCTCAGTGCAATGCTACTAATTAATGGACCAAGTATGGATCATAAAGGGTTTGGGAAACTAAAAGGATACATTTTAATACTTTGCAGAATCCTTCAACCTCTGACCCTTTTTTCATTTACAGGTTCTAGCTTCCTTCAACTTAAATCTCTGTTTTGTGGCAATGGCAAGTATACTTTACATTTATATTGTGTTGGTAAATTCTTGGGAATATATCAGTAGCCTATAATGTTTCAAAAATGATAAAAAAGTATATTTATAAGTGTATTTATATATATTCTGGCTATAGGCAGACAAAAATGCCACTTCCAACAAAAACAAACTGAGCCTCAGGGTGTAAATACAGTACATACGGTCAGCGTCACTGATGTGTGTTCACAGACCTGAGAGGCTGGGGTTCCCATAATCTGATAATAAAAGTGTGTTCACCAGACTAAAGTACACAATATTTTAATTGCAAGTTTCTATGTACATCATATCTATTAATTATGTGCTGCTTCAGTAACAAGAGGGCATAAATCTGGCTAAGTATAGGTGTGAAACGAAGAGCTTTACACTGGAGATTTACAGCTTAATTACATTCAGGCAAGGGAACATGGCAGGGAGTTAAGGCAGAGAGGCAGAAAACTAGATTTAAACAGTGACTCTAAGCTGACATGTCATGGAGGGAGCTCAGCTAATTTGTGTCTTGATAGTTTACTAAACCAATTCCTGTAATATCAATGGAATTAAGAGAGTGAATAAGAGTTTCTTTCAAATGTCCTACTAGTGTCTACATGTAGGGAAAATGTGAATGCTGTCATGCAACATTTTCAGTCTGCTTACATGTTATCTTCAAGTGACTTTGATGCGGTTCGTTTAGGTTCCTCATTCTGTTCATCAGCTTCATGGCAACTCTTACAGCATGCTGGTTCTTTCTTTTTTAGTGATAATTTAAGGGCATTTTCATACCTTTATTCAAACTTTCTGCTGGCCAGTGTGAAACAGCTGATCGACTAGTTAAGTGTGAGCTAACATTTTATTTTCAATTACCATGGTGTAGTGGGGACATTAAGCACATATGACCTATGATAATCAGATTGTATAAATGTGTTTGTTTATCAATGTCAAAGATTCATTTATTAAACCAAGACCAACTACAATCAATAAGATAACAGGCAAAATTATAGTTTGTCAGCTCGCTAGCTTAGGGAAAGGTGAAGTATAGCACAGAGAACTCAAAATGGTGTGATCATACTGTACTTCAATAACAACCTCTACTGTCGTAATAACAGTCATTTAGTAACAACTGTGTTATTCTGAAACCGCCGGGGTGGAGTGAGAATAAACTTTGTCAAACTGAAGTTGTCTGTTTGAAGGGGAGGTACAGTGTATGCTGGTAGGAATATGTGATTTTAACCCTAAATCCTGGGGCCTTGTTGCTCACTTTAAACACTTGTTGTAGGTCTTTACTATCATATTATTGTTAAGCAAAAAAGCTTTAAACCCAGTGATGTTTTTGCCACAGTAAGAAGCTAATCCTGTCTGTTCGAACACAGATTTGCATCATTTAGTCACGGGCTCCCGTTGTTTTCTAAAAAAAGGATCTCTCTCCACAGCTTGCAGAGACATACTACCATTATTTTGACTGATATATCACGTTGAACAGCACCTGTAGCAGTATGATGTTTTAATGGATTTTTAAAAGCAGTGGGAGTCTGAGACTTGACTCCAGGGTGTCTGCACAATCTGCAGTAGAGCAGAAAGTAGTACCTTCTGACTGTGGCAAATATATTGCTGTGATCAGACATTTTGTGTGGATTAATGGCCATAATTGGTGTTATTGTAATAAAAAAGAAAAATGCCTACATCCAAAATACAATTTTGTTTTAGTTTTAGTTTTAATATTACCTAAAATTCAGCACCTGCGCAGCCAACATTTTTGGTTTTATAGAGTGCTGCTTGCAGATGCAGACACTTAAAAGAATAACCTTCCTCATTATTTGGACTTTCACATATTCACATTCAGCATTTAGCTTGATCTTGGTGTGGCGGTTTGAACCAAATACAGAATCTAACAACGAAAAATATGCACAAGCGAAAAACAAAAAGGAAAAACAAAGACCTTGACCACAACTTGAACCCATAACATATTACAAATGTGCAATTAAAAATTAAAATCACTCAAACCAAAGATTTGACTCATCTGTCCAAACGAGGCCGATGACAGCATAGTAATATTTCAACAGATGATGCAACACGGTTACGGCATCTAATGAATCATCTCGTGCTGGAATTGCGTTGCTTGCCAACATGTGACAGGTATGACAGCATTATCATGTGGTGATCCCACTGTCATAGCAGTGGTATTCACTAATCCAGTAAATGTATCTCTCTTGTTTTATTATTATAGGGCAACAATAAAATGCATGGTATAAGAGTTTTAGCAATAATACTGCAACAAAAACAAATTTGTTTTATTTTACTTCTGAAAAACGATGGCTTATTTATCTGACAATGTCTACATTTGCCCGGCTCTAGGGTAATAGTAGGTAGATATGATAGGATAGGTAAGAAATGTCACAATAGTCGGCTGAATTATCAGTTTATATAAGGTATTTAATTCGAAATGTGAAACACAATTTCTGTTCTTTACTCTAGTGTGACTGCTTTGTTGTTGCAAAAAGGAAAGCCACACTCAAGCTACAAGGAAGGTTTCAAAGTCTGAACAATTTATTCAGAGCCAAACACACATTTGTCATGTTTATTCTATTATTTCTTACACCAGCAATGGTCATGATGTCGTAAGTATAACTGTAGCCACACCTGGGTGGTTATGCTGCAGCATGCAACATTAATGGTCATGTTACTGTGACAAACGCACATGGGGATTATGATCATTAATAATCCTTGCAATAACCTTTACTGTTATTAAGTGAAAGGAGAAACTCTATCCTGAGAGAAAACATAAAAACATATTATGTCTGTGGTTATGGACCTGATCACAATTTGCCAAGCTGAATCATAGACCTCTTACAGCCAAAAACCTGAGCACCGTGGTGAGAAAGAATAGTTTGTAGAGCACAATAATGTGTTAACAGTTATTAATAAGGCTATATTTTTGCCCAATAAAATAACCCTCGTTTGTATCACTGTGAACCTCTTTCCTCTAAGTGTTTCTGTACACGAACATTTTGCATGCTCATGCTCATAGTCCCCTGTGTGTTTGTGTTGAAACTGGCTAGACATGCTGTAATGGCTACTCCATGTTCTGTTTAGGAACAGGGATGGGTCCGTCCTCCTTCCCAGGAAAGAGCGATGGGATGTGAAGGTTATTCAAGTTGACTAACTGTCTGTCTGACTGTCTGCAGCAAGTCAGGGTTAAGTCAGGTAAGAAAGCACTGCCCACCTTAGCACTTTATAGGCAAGCAGTCTAGTTAGGCAGAGAGCAATGTGCAAATACAATGTGCATATAGACATAGTGATTTATATATTACCAGTGTCATGCAAAATCATTAATCACAGTCCCAGTTCTTGGGGTCAAAATGCATTATTAAGAGAAGCAGCAAAGCCTTGTTTGGGAATACATGAACTACTTGTACACGTTAAAGTCAATAACACAAGCAGTGAAAACTACATTAGGACATGAATGGAGTAAATGATCCATGGTTTGTGTCAGGAATGAAGATGGGAATGCTAACAATAATTAAGACTACCTGTGCCAGGGTCATTCTCATGGCACTGACGGGCGACGGCTCAATGTCCACCAACTGCTGCACCGAGCTCAGAGTCTGGCACACACACACATACACCCAGGCAAGCGGCCACACACCCACACACCCGAGAGCAGCAGTGCAAGCACACAGACACACAAATACAAGGAGGAGTTAATGGAAAAAAGTTTAGGGAAAAGTGTTAGCAAAGGTTGAACAGGATTAGGAAGACACGGGGAAGGAATAGCACATTATTACACAGAGAAATGTTAGAATACCAGAAAAGAAGAAGAAGAAAAGGGAAAGAAATTGGCGCAGTGAAAGCGTGAAAGATAGAAAGAAGCTGAGAAACAAGAGAGTACAAAATGACTCCGACACAGGAGAGAAGGAGAACTACTGTATAGTGGAATTAGGACCAGTGTCCAATGGGAGACATCTCTTATTTAGCCAGCAATACTTAACAAGCCCCCGGAAGGATGAGACAGCATGATTCTCACGGCTCCATTATGATCACACAGACACTGATCAATTGACTACAATATGAAATATTTTAAACATTCAGCATGTCTACATGATCTTGTGTAAAAGATACAACAAAATCTAGGACTACAAAGAGAAGCTCCCAATGGACACACAACATTTGGTATTAAGATGACAAAAATTATAACTCAGAGTAGGTTCATGCTGTTTTTAACACTATCACCAGACACTAGTTAACTGGACAACTCCTTCCTGAATTGTTAACATAAAATAAATCTCCAAAGGCTCAAGAAAAAAGAGCAAAGGATCTCTCTAGAGAATAAAAATGATCAGAGCTTTGCCTCTTTGATTTCAAGCCTCTGAGCCCCAGATGTATTAATGGCATTCTCTATAGATCATGATGATGAAGGTACACAAATTCTGTTTCAGTGACTGAGATGAGCTTAGGAATGGAGCCACAGATGTAAAATACTAGATTGGAGGGGACAGAAAAAGAGGGAGCAGGGAAAAGCCTGCATGTGGCAACAAAAGAGGCTGATTACTACTATGTGTGTGTGTGTGTGTGTGTGTGTGTGTGTGTGTGTTTGACGGACACAATAAAATGCAATAAAATGACTGTCCTGCTGTGTGAACAGGTTCATATACAAACAATACTCTCAAGCTCAATAGCACAATGCTGCGTGTGTATGGATATGAACACAGTGGATGCGTGTGCAGCTATGTGTGTCTCACCGTGTCACATTCACTAGGCTGGAACTGGAAGTCATGTGCTTTGTGAAACACTGGATTCTCCTGCATGAACAACTGCTGGTTGAACTCTTGTATTATCTGAGAGAAAGACAGGAGGAGACAGTGAATCTGGTGCGTTTGTATGCAGGTTTCCTGCTGTGAAAACTTGTCAGTATTGGCAAACATTGTAACCTCAGTGAATCCACGCTGAGCACAATCTCGGTTCCCTAGAGAGGGAGCAGACTACATACTCTTTACAGTCACATTTCAAGCCTGCAGTGGGTGAGTATTTTATATTCATACATACATTTTAGGTTTGATGTTTTGAGTATCACTTTAATGGCATACATAGTCAAATCACGTTCTTGCAGAGGAGTAATGGTATATTGAGGTTTCTGCTACCTTGCCTGCACACACTGTTGACGAAAATCTGTCACAGTGTGTCATTTTGGTTGCCAATCCATTTTTTTGCGTTTCTGTTTCAATTTATTTTGGGGTCTACTACAAGCTTTATGAAGACACACAACAAAAACAAAAACAGAGATGCACTAAATATATGACCAAAAAAAACCACTACATTTCTTCTTTACTGTCTGTGTTCTATGTGTGTGTTTCTGCATTTGTATTTTGATCTCCTTATATATGTCTTGGCAGCTTTCTGAAATCGTTTTATCGCTAAAATGCTGAATGCAAATAATACCTCCCCAGGCAATGCAAGACCCACCTACCCTACTCCCCCTCACTAATGTAAGAAAAATAGTGCCTTGCAATCACAAATAAAATGTCAAAATGTCTCATCCAATTCGCAAAATGAAAGAAGAAATACACAATGTTTTTTGCAAAATAAGCATTTTGATCAGACTGTTATGTTAAGAAGATTGATGGATATTGCCCACAGTATCTTTTCTGAGACCAGTAACACAGTATATCTATGTACTAACTTATAAATGAGCACAGAAGGTCTGTGTCTCTCACCACAACTGACTCACCCTGGTGGATTTGTCCAACAGGAACTGGAAGGTGTTGTGTGTAGCTTGGGAGGCCTCTAGCTCGGTGCGACACAGCGCTACCAGATAGTCTTTCACATGCTCATAGATCCTGCCATCCAAGGCCTGGAGGACAGACAGAGAGAAGGGCTGGGGTTACGGTGAAGAAAGGATTAATTCAATGTAATCCGTCATAATAAAATAGACACCAAGAAAGAGAAAGACAAAAGAGAGAGAGAGAGAGGGTGAATGAAGCCAGTTACTACTAACGCTTTAGCAAATACTCATTTTTATTCCACATTCAGATGTGACGGGCCATTGAATTTTCACCCACACCACCTCGGTTAGCAGTGCCTTATTTCTCATCATCAAACATCAAGCAATCATTTAACCTCATCTGTACTATAACCAGGAGCCTGACCGTAACAATGCTCGTGTCCTTCCTGTCCCTGTTTTGTTTTTAAGCTAGGAGGAACACTTCACCTTCAGGGCTGTGTAGATTATAAAGTGGCACTAGCTTGTTTACTTTAGGCAAGGTCTAAACAAGAGAGAAGCAGTTTCAACAGTGTTTCTCCTTAAGGAATGGGACAAGTGAATGGTTATTCAGAGTCATGTTTATATATATATATATAATTCTCTGATGCAGAGCTTTGAGATCCAATGAAAAGAGGCAACTATTCTATCATTTGGCAAATTGCTAAATCTTTACACAATATCAGCAACAAATCCACTAAAACTGTGAACGTCACAATAGCAGGCAAGACAGACATGTTGTTTTATCTGCCCTGACGTCACAATGTGACACAAATTTGATTGAAATTGAAAAGTTAAATAGAAATAGTTTAATTTAAGAGAGTTACGTGTTCAAATTTGGTTTCTTACACACACACACACACACACACACACACACACCTAGCTACTGGCATCGCTGCTAAATGTCTAACCAACATTTTTATGAATTGAACTAAACTGAGAAAGAAAAGAAATGGAAATAGAGAAGAGAAGGAGTGAGACAGACAATGAGAGGCAAGAGTGAGTTGGCACAAAGTCAAAGGAAGGACAGAAACCAAGCAGATGTTTTCATTTGACAGCTCTTATCATTAGACGTTCTGATGCACCGATATAAAGACATTTTAATGAAGTATGCAGTCCAAATGAGCAGCCTTTCTACAGGGAGCTGCGGCAGTGCTGCCAAGCTGTAGGCCACACTGCCAAACAGCCAGATCAGACAGAGAGAAACGAGACAGAGAGAAAGAGAGGCTAATGGAGAGGACGAGGAGGAGAAGAAGAGTGAGCATTTGAAAGAGTATAAAAAGGTACAAGTGTGTGAGAGCAAGAAAGCGAGACAGACTGAAAAATTAGTGTATGGGAGAAGCGCGTGTGTGTGTGTGTGTGTGTGTGTGTGTGTGTGTGTGTGTGTGTGTGAAGTGTTCTTTGGATAGTGTTCTCACAGCTGCAGGGGAAGGTGAAGGGGTTCAGATTCCAATTCAACAAAACACTAAGACCGCAGACACACACACACACACAAATACACACACACACACACACACACACACACACACACACACAGATTCACTCACTCACTCACTCCTCTGGCAAAAGTACTTTACAAAAGCTCACACTCTCAGAAACCTGGATACACTCTGTGCCGGTCAGGGGATGTTTTGGGCCAGACTACAGCCTCCACCAACACCTACAAACTGTCTTTTTCTTACACAGAAAGTCACACACACACACACACACACACACACACACACACACACACACGCATTTTTGAATATACCCCACATACCACAAATGTGGCATTTGCACAATTGCACATGCAAAACACAGACTTATCATACAATGGGATATTGACAAGGAAATTATGTCATTAAGGGTGGGTTGTTGGCTGACTTCTCTCTAAATGTTCCCCCATCATTCTGCTCATTTCCTCCTTCCTCTTTCTTCCCTTCCTCCCCTCCTCTTTTCATCCATTTACGGTAGCGTTGAAAAGAAGTGAGTCAGCTTCCAGAAAAAGCCCCATCCCCGTGTCATGGGCAGTGTGTGTGTGTATTTGTGTGTGTGCATATGTGTGTATGTGTGTTTGGGTTGAATGACTGCATCAGCCTGGACAATAAGTACAGCATAGAGACCCAGACAGTGCAGCAGAGGTGGAAGTGTACAGTAGGTGTGTGTGTGTGTGTGTGTGTGTGTGTGTGTGTGTGTGTGTGTGTCTAGCGGGGGACTTTAAAAGATGGACAGTAATAACAGCCACGGTTGCCAACAGCAGAGGGAGATGTGGAGCAGTCTGTTCTTCCTCTGCCCTTTCAGTGCTACTGTCGCATTGACAAGGACAGCACCATTCAGTATAAGATACATGTTACTGCTGCATCCTGGTAGAGTTCTCAGTACAGCCAGTATTAATAAAGTGGATTTCTGATCTAAACAGAGTTATCAATTTCAAGTCTCCTCCATCCATCATCCCCAGAAAACCATTCTCTTGTCTGTCAGTCATCTTTCCCACATGTTATTGATTATCCTCCTCTATCTGGTTTGACATCAAAGACAGAGAAAGTCTTGATCTAGCTAAAGAGAACTGAATTTTCACTGCCATAGAATGAGTCTTTTTTCATAGGATGGCCATTACTATACTATATTTACTATCATTTTATTTGGTTGCGACTGTGACCAATGTCTGCCAATGATGCTGCTCTCTGGGCTGCGTTTCTAGATGCATCTCTGCCCTGTGAAGAAAACAGACTTTCGCGTGATGCAGATTTTGCTCCCTCTGTTGGGAGTGCCGTTATCACTGGCTTTCAGGTGAAGACCTGTAAACACCACAAACTCCCAAACTGCAGAGGAGGGAGAGAGGACGAGCAGATTGCCTCCCTCGAGCAATGTCCCTCATTCTGTTTGTGTGATTGCGTGCACGAATTTGTGTATGTGCATGTTTCCCTGCAGTCCTGTCCTTCTGTCACAAGGCGCTAAGGATCTATTATTCAGAATGGCCTCGTAGTATAGCTGCTCATACATGCCTAAGGCAGAGTATGTGAGATGGAGGGAGTAGGAGAGACAGAAAACCGAGACAGGGAAGGGCAGCTGAAGATAGAGAGGGAGTGACAGAGAAAGAAAATGCAGGATGAGGAAAAAGCTAAGAAAGAATCAGACTGCAAAAACTAGAAGAAAGAGGGAGAAGCGGATAGAAACATTCATGAGCTTCACTTTAAATTTTCTCACTGAATATACACAACTTACTTCACAGTAGATATGGGATGTCTGTGTGCAAGTGTACATGTGAGTATGTGTGTGTCTGCCTGTGTGTTTGAATGCATGCAAATAATTCGATTATTACGAGTTTAAGTATTAATCCATGTATCATCACAGTTTTTTGTGGACTACCTGTGTAAGTGAGCATAAAGGATTAACAGACCTGGATTTCTTTTGGTTGTTTTAGTCTAATTTCTTCCTGTTTTCATTCTGTCTATGTGCTAGAAAGGTCATGTTGTGCCAGATGGAACATGGTGCTTGCACACACAAACAGCAGCTTTGCTAACACAGATGGAAAAAAATATGGGGGTGACAGTGAATTGGCTTCTGTGTCACAATATAACGCTTTGAGCACCCTAATAAAACCATGAAACCTACATCCCGCAACCATATTAACACAAAACAAACACATTCAAGATCACACAAGTTATTTGCATCTATCCTTTGATGACCTTTTTGTATTCTATCAACAAAACGGTATTTACGCTACCTCAAAGCTTTGTGATGAGCTTCCCTCTGGCATTGGTGCAATTCATTCAACATTGTGAAATTTATAATTTCATGCCTACTGATGATTTGGTGAGAGCAGACATCAGGATGGCTCATTTTGCAGGATTTTTCTTCACATAAGCCCCTTTCAAATCATAAATCCAGAGTACTCTCTTTGAAGACTCAAAACTGTGAAATCATCACTTTTTCATGTATGGTTTACCCTTCCAACTAGTTCACCAATACTGAAATGGAGTGTGACTTTGTGCACTGATAAAAGGAAGACATTTTAGCCTAAATTGAGCTTTGATTCAATGTAGCTCCCCACTTTGAATTTTAGAACCAGAAAATGCGTCCCTGCTCCGCTCCTGGAGAATCCCTCAGGGTATTATCAATGCCTGAGATCCTTAAGTCCGTTAGAGTTCTAGTGAAGGAAAATGAGGTTACAGCGGAGAGTCTCCTGCTGGATTGTTTATTTAGAAAAATGCACAGTTCAACTAAAATCTCTACATTCATGGAAAGGACTTGTGCATTCTCTCACACATAACTCACAGCTTTCAATTTTTTCTTTCTGTAAATACCTGTATGCAGTGCAGTAGATCTGTATGGTAGTAGCGGTCATGGTGAGCGTTGGCAGCAGCTAGCGTTAGCAAGTAGTCATTCCTGGCTTGTGTCGCCTTGGAGTTACAGTCACTTCTCTTAGCTTTCAACTGAAACCAAAGAGAGACAGACAATATTGTAATATTGCATTACAGAAAGAGAGTGGGGCTTCAAGGTTTAAGTGGAGTACACAAGACTCTTTTTAGGTTCTGAACAAAGTGAAATCATTTTTGTTTTTGGTTAAAAGAGTCTCCTTGAAAGCTCTGCCTTTAGAAGAGGTGATGTGTCTGTGTCTTTGTGAGTGAGCCTCTTACCTTTACACTTGCTTTCTGTAAACTAATTCTTGACTGAAAAAGACCCAGTTTAGACCTGAAAAAAACAACAGCAAGCAAAGAAGTTAATCTGAAAAAACATATAAGCATATTGTTTTATTTTTTTGACAACCACGTTGACATTAGATTCATTCATATTGATGGATTAATAAAACATATTAACAATAAGGTAAGATAGAAAGGAGAAACAGATAGAGGCATTTCCCCAATGTAATAACTCTGATCTCTAACCTCTGATTCAGAGCAGTCGTCATAAATTGACCATGAACAGGCTGCGGGTGGACGCCAATAAATCTCAACCTGCAATCATGATTTATCTATATCGATGGTGACATCAGAAAGACCCGCCTGATAAAAATGATAGAGTGAGGCCGTATGCATGCATGTGTGTGTGTTTGCATTAGGTCTGCTCTTCTGTTCTACTGTGTTTACATGAATGAAAACAGACCATGTATATTATACGGTATTATCTCTGACACAAATAGACGGAAAATGCATTATGGCTGTGTGATAATGTCTGTCACTTACTTAAACTGTATTTGTGATGTGTTTCAATGTGATGTGTGCAGTGTGTGTAGTGTCTCCGCATCACACCATTCTCCTTCTATGTGTTCCTTCAATGGCTAATAGCTATTTTTGCCCTACTGAAACACACACACACAAACGCACACACACACACACACACACACACACACACAGGCACAGAGGCGATGCAGCAGTAATTCCTGTGGCTTTGACTTTCTACTGAGTGATAGAGACCAGAGCAGAGTTGACTGGCCAATCGATGCAATGAAGTGAAAATGTCACCATAGCCAGTGCTACCTTGGGCTAGGAGGAAAACAACACTGGATCAAACTTTAATACTAACTGCGACACTACAAAGCTCCAAAATGTTGAATTCTTACAGTAGAAATTCTGCCACTCAGTTGTCTATCTATTTGAAAGCCTCTTCAGCTTACAATTTTATAAAAAGCAAAATAATAAATCTGCCTTGAAAGCAAGAGAGAAAACCTTTTATATCTGGTAGAGGTATTATCTGTCCAACAAAGGAAAACAGCAGAAACAAAATGTGCTTTAAATATCCATAGACATGATTGTGGTTTAGTTTATTGGTTGGATTCACACCAACAAATGTGCAACCACAATAGTTTACCAAACTAAGATTCTCTACGTATGCACTTGTGGTGTTTGTCTGCATTTTCTTTGTCTGACTTTCTCTCATAAAGCCTTAATGATGATGCTTCTCCTTCTCGCTCTCTCTCAATCTCTCACTTTGTCACATACATACACACACTAGTGTCACTTTTGGGGAAATTAAATAGACTTACATTCATTTCCTTTACCTTAATCTAATCCTTATCTTAACCACTGACCCAAAAATCAGCCTTTTTTCCCACTTAGGGACATGGCTTTTGTTCCAAAATCTCTCTCTCTCTCTGTATTTTTTCTGACAATGGACACCGTTTGTTGATTCATAGCATATTCATTTTTTTTTTTTTAAGTATATTTTTTGGGGCTTTTATTGGACAGGATAGTAGAGAGAGACAGGAAACAAGGAGGCAGAGAGAGGGGGAATGACATGCAGCAAAGGCCGTCCGATGCGGGACTCGAACCGGGGCCCGAACCGGGGCCAACTGCAGCGAGGACTGTAGCCTCTACACATGGGGCGCCTGCTTAGACCACTACGACACATGACACCCCAGCATATTCATTTTTACTCACATACTCACCAACACACACACATGTGCACAGTGACATGGGGAACTTACTTTGCCTCTATGTCAGCCTTCTCTCGTACAGCGTGGGCAACCTGCTCACAGTCGTAGTATTTTTTCTTGGCTTTGGCCAGCTCCTTTACCGACTCCTGCAGCTCTGCCTGAATGCCACTCAACTGATCTATGGTCTATGAAGGGAAATTGGAAGACAGACAAGTTGTTAAAGAAAGGGTGTGAGAACATGGAAGGATGTTGTAGAGAGGGATAAAGAACAGAGATTGCCTCAGGAAACACTGACCATCTCCCACTGTTTGCAACATTCACTCACCTTTTTGAGTTGCTGTTCCTTGTAGAGTCTAACAGTCTTAGCGGGATCTGATACTTGACTCTTGTAATTGTCACACACATTGAGCCTGGACTGGCTCACCTGCACTGTACCCTCTAAGTAGGACCTCCACACTGCATACACATTCCTAGTTGGAGAGAAAAAGCACAACAACACTGCTCAGTTGCTGTTCTATAACTCATAGTCCCTAAAGCAATTGGTTAATAAAATCACTGAGTTTTCCTGCAGAGTGGCTACATTTTTAAATTCCCCATGCCAGTGTGTGACTACCAATGTGAGAAAGAAAGAAATTATATGCACTTGCACCAGAAAGAAAATTTGTGGAAAATGCTGCTGTAGTTGCAAGAGTCAGTTCCCTCATTTCTGGCTTTCATAATAACCAACGAAAGGAGGTAGTGGGGTCATTCAGAAGACGTGATCAGAAGTAGATTGTTGCCCCTAGCTTAATGGAAATATGGTTGTACACACACAAACCTACCGATAGTCTGTTCTCTGGTCATCAGGGTTGATTCCAGGCCAGTCTCTCTTTAGGTACTGACTTGCTAACTTCTGCAGAGCCTGAAAGCAGAAGAGTAAAAATAAAGGATTGAGAATAATTAAAGTTAGAGTATCTGAATATAGAATCCATGCCAAATCCCTGGAGAAGATGCCTTTTGATGCTATCAGAAAACATGAGTTCTCCTTTTGCAATGAAAAACTTGAAAATGATCGTTTATGAGGCTGAATATTGCAGAATGGATTCTGACTCAACTTGTTTGCACTCTGTCCAAAATACAGACTGCCTGAGACAAGAAAAAATTATGTCTATTACTCCCAGTTCATGGGGTATACAAACACATTAAAATATTTTACTTGACTGGCACACATTTACTAATGACTGATAATATTATGTAAGAGAATAAGAGAAAAGGTGGAGGCGAGAGCGAGACAGCGTGAAGCTTCATCGAGTCAAATATTTTCGTTTTTAGTTGGAGTAGACATCAGGACTGGAGTGCATTATTTAATGTGCTTATACCATGACCCAACCAGAGTGACCACAAGTGCTTTTCCAGCCATGGCATTAAGTATTTTAATTACAAGAATGCATGCAGAGATTTTAAGAATCTGTTGCAACACTGGTCCAAGTCTTTCAAAACGTAACCTTTGTTGGCACAGATAAAGCCATTGGAGCTCTTTTAGAGGACTGAGATTAAGGAAAAGGTTTAGTAGATTTTACTTTGCATACTGCACATATTTTACAGTTCACTTTGGGAGGTAAGAAGATGCACTTAGATCAAGACGCACAATATCCCATGTTACTCCTCTGAGTGTGAACAGCTCTACAATGGCTGATTTGGACTTCATTTTCTTCTTTGTTTTGTGTTCTACAGTTATATTGTATTTCTATTTCAAGCACACAGCCAAAATCCTGACTTTAACACTCAGTAAACAATACCACTATAAAATGGACCAGCTCTGTGTCAGCAAGAGTGAATCCCCAGTCAGCTCCAGTGTGTACGAGCAGAAAC
Organism: Seriola lalandi dorsalis; assembly: GCF_002814215.2. Lineage (NCBI taxonomy): Eukaryota > Metazoa > Chordata > Actinopteri > Carangiformes > Carangidae > Seriola > Seriola lalandi. Next base: position 56,639 of record NW_019520324.1, read on the forward strand.
CCGAGGGCCCTGCAAGAAAGGGTAACCTACATCTTCTGGACTGGGTTACTGTGTCAGTGGCGACAACTCTGCCCTTGTGTGCCTGTGTATCTGGGTGAGTGCGTGTGTGTGTGTGTGTGTGTGTGTGTGTGTGTGTGTGTGTGTGTGTGTGTGTGTGTATTGGAGAGCAAATCCTCATTAATAAAACAAAGCAGAACAACAACAGCAACCCAATCAGGACCAACAGATCTTAGGGACATACTACTCATCACACTTCCATATACAATAGATCTCCATGTAAATCTGATGCCAATTCTGTTCACAAATCTCCTCCTTTGTCTCCCAATCACCCACTCTCCGTTTTATGTTCTCTCTCCATCTCCATATTTCACTTTCCATTTCTGACATAAGGTTTCTCACGGGCTGATTTTGCAAATGTTACACTGTCGCTCCCTCATCCCCATAACCGAAACATTAATTTCCACATATCTTCATCCTCTTGCCACTCTCCCCCTCTCTCATGTCAAGCTGTTTGGTTGTCTCTGTTTTAACATTTCCAATCCTCTCTCTCACTCATTGAATCACCTATCTCTCTCTCTCGTCTTATCTCTGAAATTTGGTTCCCTCCAGCAAACCCACAAGACTGTGTCCTGAGGGAAACAATGGCCCCAGTGACCCCTGGCTTCCACCATCTAAATCCTCTAGAAGAAAAGAGAGCCTTCTTCTAGAAAAGAAAAATCTCACCCCATTACCTCTGCAGTTGGGTGAATTAGCAGCAAACGGAAAGCATATTTTGAAGTAAATTAAGTGTGAAGGGTGTCATACTGTGTCAGAGCTGCTATTAAGTGAAGAGTGGCCAAGTAGTCCAGGTTCTTTTTGGTCCATTTTTGCTGACTTTCTATGCATTCAATTTTTGTCTTTGTTTAATACCTTTTAAATTGACTTGCCCCACATGCATGGTATCCTTTTTTCAGCACAAACTCAGTTATAATCTTGACTAATCATTTTTGTAAAATCATTGTCTAATCATTTTCTTATAAATTATTACATTATAAAAACATAAATAATTATTACTATTTAAGAAAAGTGCTTACAGAATGTATCAAAAAAGTTTTTGACTATACAAACTGACTTATGCGAGTTAAAACATAGTTAGAAATTGGTTACCACTTCTTCCTGTAAGCTAACTGTATAGGTTACCTCAGGAATTGGTGACAGAGCATCAGCCTTATTTATAGTACATTAAGCTACAGTGAGAGCTGTAAGTGCCAGAAAAAATATGAGATGAAGTAAATTCACACTTACACATGTTCACACATGAACACACACACAAAGAAAACCTGTGGCACAAAAAACTGCACTGTCTAATGTAAGCGGAAACACATTTTATTATAAGAATAGTCAACTTCTCTTTCTGTCACTCTCTAGGGAAGGGTGGAGTGGGTGTGGATGGTTTTGATGAAAGACTGTGAGACTCTGTGTGTGTGTGTGTGTGTGTGTGTGTGTGTCTGTTATAAAAAAGAAACTGTGTGTGAAGGAGGCCTGGAGAAACATACAACATTAACATTAACATTAACATTGCAACAGAAATGCCAGGGATGTAATTGCCTTCCTGCTGTGTAAACATGGATCATTTATATGTGTTGTATGTATAAACTATATGTGTGCATTTGTGTGTGTGTAAGTGAGGACAGTGATGGACAGCTAAGAAAGCTACTGACTGTGACCTGGCAGACTGACAGGAGGACTGATTTGACAGCTTGACTTCAGCACCACAATGCTCCTTACTGATTTAAATCTCTTGTAAGGATTGTTACCCAAATCCCAGACACATAAAACCTGCTGCAGCATAGGTGATGTTACTACCTACACTTTTATGAAAAAACAGTCAAAACATGATACATAGTGTACTGTTCTTCACAGAATTAGATTCTATTTGTGGCGGTAGCTGACAGCTGCTTTCTTAAAATAATACCTGATACATGGTAAATATTTTAATGCAAAGATTTTAATTAGGTACTTTGTGGCAAATAAATTACTGAACAATACATAGAGCTCCATTGCTTCATGTGGTGTCAAACAAAAAGTGACCTTTTCTGACTGGGGTCAGTTTGGTGAGGGTTGATTATTTATTGTGATTGGCTAGTGACCCCAGTCCTGGCACTCACATGCACAACCAGGCATGCAGAGAGAGCTGGTAAAAAGACAGACAGGGACAGTCTTTTCACGGCACACCAGCCTACCGATGCAATGGGATTTCTCCCGGTGTTCCCAATGCCCAGTCCGAGAGAGAGAGAGAGAGAGAGAGAGAGAGAGAGAGAGAGAGAGAGAGAGAGAGGCAAGAAGGGCCAGAGCGAGTCAATGCATTTTGCACAGCCCTACAATTAAAGCAGATTTTGGCCATTTGAAATAAAATCAATGTATGGGAAACACTGACAATAACACATGACAAGAGATATCTTGGTCTTTGTCCAGTCAGACATCTGGAATCAGCCATCATTAGAGTCCTCTTGTGGAGAATATGAGAGTTCAATAAAGCATAAGTTTACATTTATTCAAGTCTATCTTAATGCTCATATGGCCACATGCACAATGAAAGCATTACTGGTTGTTGTAATCGTTCTTCCTGTTCATATTGACTATGCACCGATCCTTTACATTACTCCACTGTAAGAACCTGGGGACAGAAGAAAAGTCAATGGAAAACTAGGGTTATTTGTGTAACAACCAACAACAATTCTCTCAATCTGAGTATGTGTGTGAGAGAGCTCTTTGCAACATTATCTAAGCTGGACAGACAGTTTTGATGATGTTGTGTAGGAGAAGGCATTGTGACTCTCTGTTGCTGAGATCGACAGGAATTGTCACGATTAAAAAAAAATCCTGGTTGAGCTTTGTTTCCTATTCAGCTAGATGTTCCTAGCAAAGCAAACGACTTGTCAGGAACTTAGTTTTATGATGTTTAGGAAAGCCAGATCAATATTAAATATATGTGTGAATAAACGACTGATATTTTTACTTTGATCACATATGGCATTTTGTTGGTGGCCAAGTGGTCATGGTTGTCATGGATTTGACCACCCTACGTGACCACAATCATGGAACATACATACAACCTGATACAGAGTCTGCCTATGTTCCCACTGAATCCCCAGTAAATTCTACTGCTGGTTGACCCCCATTTCTTACATTAGAATAGTCTTAGGAAGGGGTCACTTCAAAGCCACGATGAACGGGAAGAATAATTACAGCGACCAGTAACTACCTTTTAATGCCAACACACATTTTAGAGCCTCTTGAGATGAGTCTATGGTGACAGGCCTGCTATCCGAGCAAGAGCAATGGCAGCTAAACTTGGCAATGACTGAATGGTGAGAAGCACACGGAGTGACTGATTTGTGACGGCTTCACTGAAGTGCTGTTGGCAGACTTGGGAGGGTTTCTGATGCTTTTTCATTTTCCCCTCACTGCCTCCCTCTGGATTCCCCTCTTTCCATTTCCACTCTATCTCTGCTTCTCCTTCTATCTCCTCAATTTTTTCTTCATTTTCCTCTTTCCTCTACACTTTCATTAATTTTCCGTCTTTGTATCTCAGTCCTCCCTCCACCAGCACCATTCTTTTTATTTTCTGCAGGACATCTCATCCCTCCATCCCTCTTTCTCTGCTGTCATCACCTGACAACCACCTGAACAGCACGTTGCTATGGCAACCCCTCTGCCCTTCCTATGTGGTCTGGCTAAGGTGGAACTGCTCCTTGTAACGCAGACACACACACACACACACACATACACAGACACACAAACACACACACACACACAAACACATATAGAGAAAGCAGGCACACTCACACACATACCTCCTGTTTTTGTGATCAGAGTGGCAAACAGGGCACCCAGACAGCAGGATATCCTGAGGAGACCGTTGCGTGTGTGTGTGTGTGTGTGAAAGAGAGAGAGAGAGAGAGAGAGAGAGAGAGAGGGAGAGAGAGAGAGAGAGAGAAAGGGTTGATAGAAAAATGAAAAGGAAGAGGAAGAAACATTGAATGTTGACTATTATGTTTAAGCATGGTCAGTTAAGTGTGTCAGCTAGTAAGCTAATAGCCTGTAATTATTTGCATCACTGTAAAATGGTCTCTGCAAGTTAATTTGTGTGGCTATTGTTGACTTTCACTCTCCACAAACAAAATTTGTCTTAACTGTCTAAAACAACAGCAACGGATGATCACTCTGGAGCGAATATAATTGAGAGGTATTGTATTAAGTATTGCATAAAGAAGAAATAAAGAAATGTAGAGAAAAAGAAGAAGGGCTGAAGATATTGTTAAATCATAATTTATTACTGACTGTCAGTCAGTTTCTATGATTCATACATCCCTTCACAACTCTGCTTTTTCCATTTGTTTGTCCCTGTTCTCTCAGTTGCTCAAACTGCCAAACAACTGCAATAGCTGAAAGTTACCTTGATACTTCCTCTTTCTGTTTACTCTCGCTCCTCCACTATCTTATTTTCTCCTGTCTCTGGCTCTGTCACTTTTGCTGCTGTCTCTTTCTGATTTCCTCCTTGCTTTGTGTGTCTGTCTTTTCAACCCCTTACTTTCTCAACTTCCTGCAGAATCAATATACTTGATTTTCACTCCCGTCTCTTCCTGTCTGCACTTCTCTGCCTCGAAGCTCTCTGCCTTGCTTATGTGTGTGCGTGAGTGTGCATGTGTGTGTGTGTGATAGGTTAGGTTGTCTTTGTCATCCACATTTGCAGAGTAAGCTGTGGTAAAGTCAGGGTATAAGTGAGAGGAAGGTGAATGGTTGAGGAAGAAGACAGTGTTTGTTCTTAAAATAAAAGGATTGCAACAGACAGCAATGAAATGTTGTGTCGCTGTCGTTTAAACTTTGTCCTTTCACTGTGTCAGACCAGACATCCCCTCTGTGAAGGAGCAGGCCACAATTACCAGCCATCAATCAAAAGCTCAATGTTTCTGTGTGTGTGTGTGTGTGTGTGTGTGTGTGTGTGTGTGTGTGTGATGTATGTATATGTGTGTGTGTTTGTGTGTGAGAAAACGGAGATAAGAGAGAAATCACCAATTTCCTGATTGTTATCTCTTGTGTCCTCTGACTTATTTCCCATCTATTAACCTTGTCAAACTCAATGTAGATCAAATATTGGTGCAATATTGGACACATAGAGATAAATACATGAATAATAAGATAACCCATGTGTGCCAGTACGCACTGTGTACACTATGTGTAAATGTATGGAAAGCAGGAAGGGTAAGAGGAATACAGAGAGAAGAGGTGGAGGAGGAAAGAAAGAAAATGTAAATACAAAGAACATTTACAGTTTATCTACTGAGGGTAATTTTGTTACAGAACTTAAAGACCATGAAAAAACCCATAATGTTACAGCTGATTTACATGTAACAGCGCACTCTGGGTGTGCGGAGGGACACAGCACACAGCAACGGCCACAGCAGGCTGGCCTTTTTGGGCAGTACAGTGAAGTGTGACCCCAGCCTAAAACTATTCCAGTAATGTTGATTGTGGGAGGGGGATACAGGACAAATAGCCAACACACACACACACGCACACACACACACACACACACACACACACACACACACACACACACACACACAGAAACATTGAGCTTTTGATTGACAGCTGGTAATTGTGGCCCGCTCCTTCACAGAGGGGATGTCTGGTCTGACACTGTGAAAGTTTAAACGACAGCATCTTCACTTTCTTTCTCGCTCTGTTGCCCTCTCTACACTACCACTCTGCTCTTTTTCACTAGCTCTTTCTCTGTTTTGTCAATGCTTGCGTCTGTCTCTTTCCATGCCTCTCTGTCTGTCCCTTTCAGCTTGCCCCCTGTTCCTCTCACTTTTCTCTCTGTCTGTCTCTATGTTGGACCAGCTGACTGGCTGGATTTCTGTCTGGAGGCCAATGAGCGAGCAGAGTTTCCCTGAGTAACCGCCAGCGGTCGACCACCTGAGTGTCTAGTGGAGAGAGAGACAAGAGGCAAGGGCAGATGTGCCATATAAAATGCTGTTGTGTTATTGCTATTGTGTACAAAGCTATTGTGATAAAAGAGAAAGGGGGACAAAGAATGTGTTTGCTTATCAGATGTTGAAACAAAATCTATTTCCCATTCATCAAGCATCTATAAAAGAAATCCCTGTTCTCTGACATTCCCTCACATTACTACACACACATACATGCACACACCTACAATTAGGAAGGAATCCATTGTCCTACTGAGTAGGGGGGTTGTTGCTAGGCAACCTCTATTTCTAAGGTGAACAAGACAGTGCAGAGGGAGAATAGTGAGAGACGGAGAAAGAACAAAACAAAGAGAGGGAGAGAGGGAGATAATGAGTGTCTGAAACCAGAGAGGTTGACCACAGGAAATTTACACTTAATCATTCAAACCACATGCAAATGACGAATCACACACACACACGCACGCACGGACAGATACATACACACACACACACACACACACACACACACACACACGCACGCACCCACACAAGCACTTTTCTCCTCGTTCTCTCCATCACATCCTCTCTTGTGTATATACTGTATATATATGGATATTAGGGCTACAAATATATTTGTGTGGACGGTTGCATAGAGTGAATATGTTAATATCTAGTTAAGAGCTGGATGGATAATGTATTAGAATGTTTTTCATTACACTACAGGAGGATTTTGCAGCTGAGAGCATTTTTTCACAGTCTGTATGGATGTGTGTGTGAATGTGCATGTGAAGGGAGCTTAAGCTCAACAGCCTCAAAATATAATAGAAATCAGACAGTTTTTCACATTGTTGGCGACAGGCCCTGCTTGGTTTCTACTTAGACATCGCTCAACTAATGCTTAGTAAGACGAGTATGCTGACGCAGACTTCTACTGGGAAAGTTATTTTGGTTTTGTGTGCCCTGACAAATCTGCAGCACACTACAAAGTGTCTGTCTTATGGGTGAAAATAATTTTATGGTGAGGAAGCAGGCGTTCTTCAGTCATTCCCGCCGTGTTGAAAAAGTATAAAGAAATATCTTCCCTCAAGTCTGAATACTGATGTCATAGTTGATGATATAGCCCTTTAGCTTGAAATAGTTTTCAGTTTCAAGAGATCAAAAGCTATGTTTAATTTATATCAACATTAGCATTATCTTATTTCAATGCGATTCAAGTTCATTGTCTAAAAACGTAAATCTTAAAATAAAATTAGAGAAGCATTCTAAAGCAGTACAGTAAAGCAACTCTTTCCTTGATGTAAGACTAGTAGTGGATTTTAACGGGGCAACAACTAATGATTTCATTGGGATTTTCTATTTGATTGGTCATTTTGTGTATGAAATGTTAGTAAGATGTATAAAATGCCGTTTCTGATCTCCCCAGGAACTACTGAATGAGTTTACGCTGTTACTTGGGTCTGCCTGACTTTAAGCCCTCAGTAAGAAAAAGAGGAGGACAGATTGTGGCTGTATGAACTAGTACAGAGATCAGACCTTCTAGTTGGGAAGTGGGAGTTCTGAGATTGAAATCTTGCCTGCTAGAGAAGTTTACTCAGATTACTGAGATCATTTAGGGCTGCTTGGTAGGTAGAATTGCTACTGGCAAGAATAAGAAGCAGTATACACTGAAAAATGGCAACGCCTTGCTGAGTGGATATAGGGCTTATTAACATGCAAAAACCCTTAGCTGTCTCTAAGATTCACGATTACCATGCAGCATTTCATAAATCTGAAAACAGCAAGAAAGAATGCCTTGAAGAAAAAGAGAAAGAGCAAGAAACAAAAATTGAAACATCTGGGAATAACCAAACAGGAATATGGGAAGTGATTCCAAATGCAGCCTGCAGAACATGTGAGAGTTTTTATTCATTTGAAGAATAACTCAAAAAGAAATGAGCAAGTCTGATTTTAGGAAGCTCATTATCTATGTTGGCTACAGTATGTACCTCCCCTAAAAATCTTATTTTAATCATATTTTAACTACAGTGTTTAGGCTAATCTTATTTGTCAGAAAGTATACTTTCTGACAAATACGATTACAGACTGCTTCACATTGTGTCAAACAAATATGTTGTTGAAGGTTGACTACAAATTGTGATTGGCCACTGAACCCAGTCCCAGCACACGCACACAGCACACTCTCATGTGCACACAGAGAGAGCCGGTAAAGAGACAGAGAGGGATGGAAAAACTTTATGGATTTTTTTCACGGCCCACCAATGTGGCGGGATTTCTCCCGGTGCTCCTGATGGCCAGTCCGATTATGACAGATGGTCCATTGACAATGTGTTTGTGGGAGAGAGAGAGAAAGAGAGAGAGCGGGACAAGGAGTAGCTGAGCGAATCAATGCGTGTGCGCGTAGGTCTACAATGAAATAAGATTTTACACATTTGAAATAGTAAAAAAGAAAATCTATCAGAAAATCAATATGTAGTGGGAAATGTTGATATGGCCAAGACAAATAAATCACTGTATGGGTAACACTGAACTCAGTGAGGTGATCAAGCATACATTCAGTTTTCATCAACAGATTGGAAGAGATGCTTCATATGGCTACATAAATCTACATACAGTTGTATATACACCAACACAATTCAAATGTGTACAGTAAAGTTTTCACAATGGCGTTTTGCAGCAATACAGAATATTATCTATTAGATTAAAAGCATTACAACTATTTCACAATTTCACTTAAGTATTAAAAGAAAAGAAACAGCGATAGGTTGAAAATTGAAGTAATGTAGCCTTGTGATATAGCTGAACTTGTGATTTATTCCATTTACATTGACGCAATATATACTATACACAATATAAAATGTTTTTTGAAATAAAGTTCTGCGAATCATACCATAAAAAAGGGGGGCAAATCTTAAAAAGGGATTAAAGCATGCTATCTGAATAGATAGTGCTCTAATTACATGAGGGGTTTGCCAATTATCAGTTCTGCTTTGCCAAATTTTTTCTTGAGGCCTCACAAGGGGAAAACTCGGCTCTCCAAAAGTAAAGTGGCAATTTAGGATGGACTGAACCATTACTCAAGACCTTCATTTGAACATTCACACATTTTATTTCGTTTCTTAATCTTTTCTGATGCGTTTGGCTACTCACATATTCTGACTGTGGTAGGTTGCCTGAAACAAAAAAACCCTAAAGCATTCATTTAACAGTTTAAGCAATTTAAGTTCAATCTGTGACAAATGTGCTGAACTGCCAAGTTTAACTGTGATTACCTTGTGGTCAGAGCCTTGTGGTCAGAGCCTTGTGGTCAGGCTTCAGTAGAGTTCTAAAAGTAATGCACTGACATTTGTTTAGTACTTCCCATTTCCCTTTTCAGCAACCACCAATGTCCTCAAGTACAAGTGTGCTGCACTGCAGGAAAGGTACTGATAAGATTTGAATCCTAGAGCTCCTGTTTATAAGAGTGGCACACTGACTAGTTACGTCACAACACCTTGTCAAAGATTGGTTAAGAAGCCATGTTTAAATTGGCAACCTCAAAACTGAGTTTCAACAAAGCAACATATTAAACTGAATCACTATTAACTGATTGCCTTTAATTTAGAAATAACAATGGACAATGGAGTAAGACCACAAAATATTTAGATTCTAACTGGCTATTTTTATAAGGTTTAATCTTATGATCTGTGGATAATATGCTCAGTTTTAACAGTTTTAACCCTAACCGTAAAATGTTAGACAATTAATGCAGGTTTTGGGTCAGGCTTTATCAGAATTCTAAGGCTGATATACTGGCAATTGTTTATATATTCAAAGTTAAAAAATTTAAAAAGCTACAAAGAGTATAATCTCAGGCCACAAACGTTGACAAACCTGGACCTATCAGATAAATCCTTACAAGTCCTCTGTACATAATTTTAAACTGCATTTTCAAAGCATTACATTTGCACAGGAGTTAAGTTGATATTCAGAGATGATTGCCCATTCTCATCCACAAGACACCAAATACAACAAAATGTGACTGTTGAAAAGGCACGACTGAAATTCACACCCAGAATCTCCCATTTGCTAGATTGGCGCTTTAACCAAATAGGCCACAGCAACATGTCAATGGCCTGTAACAAAGCAATGTTCAGGTTTAGGAAACCTCAAAATAGAGTTTCACAAAAGCAACTTATTGAACTGAATCTCAGACTAACACATGAATCCTGGTTTATTGCCTTTCAGAAGTAAGTCTTGAGACATGCTGTACAACCATATTGGAAATCAAAAGTGTTTATAGTTGTTCTGAACTCCAACACTAAGCGTGAGCAAGTAAAGCTGTATTGCAACATGGATAGACGCGAGTAGGTCTCAGCAGTTATTCAGGGAGATCACAGCTCCTCCTTCATTCACATTCTCCAAGATTTCAGATTTAAACTGGCAACTTTCAATCATGTCTGTAAACATGCAGCTGAGCGCATATACAGCATGAGCCAAGTCGATCTTACCTGTGCATAGTCCCTCTCCAGCTGTCCCTTCTTCAGACTGTAGCTCCTACAGAGAGACACAGACAGAGATTTGTTTAAGTGTTTGAAAAAGGTGAAGAGGACAGACGTAAACATATTAAACACACGAGGAAGAATCTACAAATCTGATGTGTTTCGTTAATAGTTTCTGCATTGCAATGAAAAAAGCACAAAGTGTAACACGTTCAGTCTCCTTATACAATTCAGGAGTGGACAAAAGAATAAACAAAATTCTGTCTGTTTATTGACTGACAGTTCCTTAAAACAAGAAAAAAAAAAAGTTGTTCCAGTTCTGACCGACAACATGCACAAACGTCCCCCTCGTCCTCTCAACGTCACATAACATCTTGGCAGCAGAGACAGTGAAAGTTCTTATCACAGCCCAGGAATGTGCAGAATGAAAAACATAACATTAGATCACGATTACACAGAGAGATAAATGTACTGGCCATGTGTGCTGAATGAACAAAGCATGTATACTGAAGATGGCCTCACCAGTTGAAGACATTTAACCTGTATATTTTCATATAGATTAGACTACTCGTATTTAAATATGATACTCATGTAACATAATTTCTCAAAGGAAAATTACTGCTCACCTGTATTAGCTAACTCGTGATACACACACACCACATACTGAAGTGTGTGCACATGCATGTCTTGTCAGGCAGAGGTAAACAAATTCAATTTAATATCAATTTAATACTACTTCTACTACTACTAATTATAATAATAATTTAATGCATAAATGGGAAATCAAGCCAAATAAATCAGCACAACCATCGTGGCAAATTGGTTGGTACATGGACAACAGCAAAGAGCCTAAGATACATCGTCTGATGACAGAATGTACCTCACTTGGATCCCAGTTGACCCTGCAGAAAAGGCACTGCTGGGATTTGAACCCAGGATCTCCTGTTTACTAGACAGGCGCTTTAACCAACTAAGCCACAGCGCCATGTCAATGACCAGTAAAGAATGGTATTTACTTTGACATGAATTAGACAACTTATAATTAAATATGATACTAATTACGATACTACGTAAATAAGATACTGTGATAATATCATATTTAACATCTCTTCTCAAAAAAACAAAACAAAAGAGTATTAGCTAAATTGTGATACACCACACAACATTTTCTTTAAACTTTAAGTCTCTTTTAAGATATCTGGATTGTTTCTGATACTGTTTGCAAGTATGTGTTTTTGTTGTTTAGCTAATGTGTGTTGTGTTTCTCCTCTCTGAGACATTGTTTACAGTGAGACTGCATAACAAGGCTGTAACAAGATAGTTCCAAAAATGACACAAAGATACATTTTTTTTACATGTAATAATCAGAGCATTCACAATAATGACTCAAAATCAGCACGTTGAGGCAGATAGACACATAGACACACAGAAACAGCTCTTTATGGCTTGCGGATCTGCCTATCTATCTTTCTTGCAGACAGTCCCTTCACTTCCCTGTCATTTCTCTGTGGATTGTTACAAATGGGGTACCTGCACTGACCTACAGAAAAGGCACTGCTGGGATTCGAACCCAGGATCTCCTGTTTACTAGACAGGCACTTTAACCAACTAAGCCACAGCGCCATGCCTTAAACACAGAAAATAGTCTTTAGGATGGCAACCAACTGCTTCCATACAACTAATACAATTCATTGAATCACTATAATCTAATGTTTTTAAAGCCAGACAGAATTGAAGACATTAGGCAATATTGAATTATGGCACCAAGTCTTCCTGGCCATTTTATAAGGCTTGAATGTTGCTGTATGTTTTATGTCAGATGACAAAGCAGCATAAAATAAAAACAAGTAGCGATTTGATTAACAACTCAGTGCAGTAGCAAAACAGTACAGGATTTACAATTTACTTTGGTCAACACATAGCATTTATGAGCCATGTTCAAATCACTTTTTAAATCCTGTTGTTTGAAAACAATAGGACCAACTTCTGTGTTTAGGTATATTCAAATGCAAAATAAGTCATCATTGAAAGCAGGAGGTTACAGGATGGAGATTTAGCCTTTCAAGAACCAGCTTATCCAGACCAAATAATGCCTGTTATATGGTGTGTCAACTGAGGGGAAGAAGAGAACATTTTTCTATTGCTCTGTTTTTTTCAGTATGGATGGATATCTTTACGAAAATATTGACCAGTGTGGATGGGAAGCGTTTTTACATTTAAATGGGGCCATAGTTTAAAAAGCAGTTTAAGAAATAACCTGATCATTAGCATTCTCTTTTTGTTCATTCACATGTTAATGTTTAGGACTCACATGAGAGCTCCCATTTCAATCACAGGTTTTGTTAAGACGGTTTGGTTGTTGTGAAAGTGACTTCTTTGCCTGACCTAAGATCAGTCTTACTTGGGAAACAAAAAATAGAAGATTGGGCAGACTTCCAGGGAATGACTGGAATTGGCCAATACAAATAAAAACAGCCATAAAAGCATGACAGAGATTAGGAAATCCTATATTGAGTAATTGTCAATTATAATCAAAAAAATCTCTACAGTCTATATTTGTCTGGAGAACTGAATCATAGCGCACACTTTAAAATGTATCTAATGCAAGAAGAAACCAGTTTCATGACTCCAGGCATCAAGAACTGGTTCTCACCCACAATCAAAATATCTACCACAACATGAAAGAACAGAACAGTATTTGATTAACTGGCTGTTAATTTAACATGGCTTAAAGGACCTAACGTTGCTTTCTTTTAACTGTTTTGAAAACGCAGTGGCTCTAGGACTATTGCTAACTGCATGTTTAAATCATCTATTAAGGCAGGCTAGAATATATGTAGCCCAAAGATACATCCTGTGTGTAGATAATAATAAATTACACGTTTTAAACTGCAGTACCAAATTTCATTGAAACTTCAGCTCACCAAATCAGTGCTGTATAAAATAAACTCCACACAACAGACTGTGTGATGGAACTTAGCAGCTACAATTAAGCAGCAACAGGGAAGGGAAACTGTGGTGGTAGATGCAGAAAGGAAGACAACACTTGTAAGTGTAGACAACATAATTACTGCCAATTCTCTCTATGCTAATTACAGCCCAAACAAATAGGACAGTGCTTCTTGTCAAATGTTTCCCAAGGCATTATTTTCTGTAAAAGCTGCTGTGTTCACTCTGTTTTTTGTAAACAGAGGCTGCTTCAGATTTCTAGGTGTAATGGCTTAAAATTCTTAATGACTGAACCTGTCTTTTTAATCCTGCACAGAGAGACGCATACAAAACTGCAGTATTATCTACTGCGAGAGGCCGGCGCACGTGTTTACTGTTTAACTCCACCCCTGTGCATGTCAGCTGAAATACGACACGCTCCCTCCCCCGATCACACAGATGCTTCTACCTCCCCCTTTCAGTAGTGAGTCTGCAGTCTAAACTACACATGCTGAAGCAGCTTTGCAGGCCTCGTTGGCGCAGTAGGCAGCGCGTCAGTCTCATAATCTGAAGGTCGTGAGTTCGAGCCTCACACGGGGCAAAGTGTTTTTAAATTCCCTTCAAATACCGCTTTAGCAAACATAATATACTATCTCCACAGAACAGTTAAAACACCATTTGGAAAAAGACTCAGCAAAAAGCAACTTAAAACCAACTGCCCATGAAATGTCTATAAAGTCAAATGATAAACGTCCATTTAATGCCACATATTTCCAAGCTTCAAAATGAATCTAAAAATTGTTTAAACTACAAAAGAATTAGGTGAGTCAGTTCCTATAACTATAATTAGTTAAATTAAAATGATAGAGATTTATTCTACACAGGAACAGTTCTACATAATCATAACATTTGTGTGAGTTGTCAGATAAAAATGAGTCACCCTGCAAGACACTTGATGATCAGAGATAATAGTGTGAATGTGAAAACTTGAAAGTCGAAATTGTCTCTTGACTCAGGGCATTAAAGTTCTCTTTCTTCTTGTTGTTGGACAGATGCATGCGCTCAGTTCCAAACTTAACTAGATCGACAGTGACAGCCGTTTGTATTCTTTGTGTGAATATCAACGTGCTGCAGTACAAAGTCCTGACAAACACAGCTCTGTTGTTTTGTAGGGAACCTCTTGTGTGCAACAGAAAAATTATATACTCTTTCAGTGTTTAAATAAAATTGACAGATGTATAAAAAAAATTATAAAACACAGCAACCTCTTTCAACTTAGAATAGATCACGTTTAAGACATAATCAGCCTTTATAAGCCTCCAATGTCCACAACCAAACTAAAATGTTATACAAGATAAAAGAGCAGGGGGTTTACTGGCCATCAAGGCCTAGTTGTTTGAATAAATGATGACAACTCTTTAGCAACTGGGAATTGTGATTTGTAGTTCTAAAAGTAGATATACAAGATTTACAACATTATTCCCAAGTCATTGGTGGTAGTCTGTGCCTCTGCCAGGTGAAAAGATACTGCTGGGATTTGAACTGGACATATCCTATTTATTAGACAGGCGCTTAAACCAGCTACAGTGCTGCAATGCCATTATTTTAAAGACACATTTTTAGATTGGAGACCACTGTGAATTGATGTGTGGGAAAGATTTAAAAGGAAGAATTTTTAAAAGCATGTCAACTGGTCAAAACCAAAAAGTTTGAATTCAATGAGAATTTTTTAACACTTTAAAGAAAGAGAACTCCGATCATTTCCTGCTAAATTTCCATTGTAATATCCATATAGAGGACAGTGTTTCCCTTACATATTTATAACACTTTTCACATGGTTAATTAATACTCACGAACAAACACCACCACTGCAACAAGCACTTTCTACAATGCGTGCAGCTGACTGGGGTTAGTATGCAATGAAGCGGACTCCATGCATCCACAAACAAATACACATAAATATTGAGCTTAATTATTGTTGGGATTCGAACCCAGAATCTCCTGTTTCCTGACAGGCGCTTCAACCAACTAAGCCACAGCGCCTCTTGCAGGGCTGCTGACAAAGATCGCATTCAAAAGAATGGGATGGACGTGACCTTGACCTTTGACCTTTCAACACCAAAATGTAATCAGTTTATCCTTGAGTCCAAGTGAACATTTCTGCCAAATCTGAAGAAATTTCCTCAAGGCCTTCCTGATATATTGCTTTCACAAGAATCATATGTCTATTGACATACAAAGGAGGATGGATGGACAACCTAAAAGACATAATGCCTCTGGCCACCACTGTTGTTGGCGCATAGGCATAAAAAAGCTAGTTTAGATTCCTGTGCCTTTTAAATGGCAGTGATCACAAATAATTGCTCATGATTGGGACTACACAAATGTTACTGTACCTAATCCATTGTAATATAAAATATCACATAAATATTAGTTCACCTATACTGACCTATAGAAAAAGGCACTGCTGGGATTCGAACCCAGGATCTCCTGTTTACTAGACAGGCACTTTAACCAACTAAGCCACAGCGCCTCCGATACTACTCCTGACACATGTTGGATTCACAATAAAGGGATGGACGTGAGGTCACAGTGACCTTGATGTTTGAAAAAGCTGAAAAATGAAATGAATGTATTTTGTTGAATGATACTTTATTACTTTATTTAATAGACTAAGAGACAGCGCCTCCTTCAGTGCTGCTGAAAAAGGTCAGATGAAAGAAAATCCCCTTACCTTTCTTTACATGCATCAATAGCATTGATACAAGCATCCTGCTGCCTTTTGAAAAGGCACTGCTGGGATTCGAACCCAGGATCTCCTGTTTACTAGACAGGCGCTTTAACCAACTAAGCCACAGCGCCTCTTGCAGGGCTGATGACAAAGATTGGATTCAAAAGTATGGGATGGACGTGACCATGACCTTTGACCTTTCAACACCAAAATGTAATTAGCTCATCCTTGAGTGCAAGTGAACATTTGTGTCAAATCTGAAGAAATTCCTCAAGGCCTTCCTGAGATATTGCGTTCACAAGCATGGTACATCTAAAGACATACAAACATACAGAAGGACGGATGGACAACCTAAAAAACATAATGCCTCTGGCCACCACTGTTGTTAGCGCATAGGCATAGAAAAGCTAGTTTAGATTCCTGTGCCTTTTAAATCGCAGTGATCACAAATGACTGCTTATGATTGGAACTACAGAAATGTTACTGTAGCTAATCCATTGTAATATAAAATATCACATAAATATTAGTTCACTTATACTGACCTATAGAAAAAGGCACTGCTGGGATTCGAACCCAGGATCTCCTGTTTACTAGACAGGCACTTTAACCAACTAAGCCACAGCACCTCTTGCAGGACTGCTTACAAAGATCACATTCACAATAAAGGGATGGACATGACATTGACCTTTGACCTTTCAACAACAAAATGTAATTAGCTCATCCTTGAGTGCAAGTGAACATTTTTGCCAAATCTGAAGAAATTCCTCAAGGCCTTCCTGATATATTGCTTTCACAAGAATGATACGTTAATTGACATACAAACATACAGAAGGACGGATGGACAACCTGCAAACATGATGCCTATGGCCACCACTGTTGTTGGAGCATAGGTATAAGAAAACTAGTTTAGCTTCCTGTGCCTTTTAAAAGGCAGTGATCACAAATGAATGCTAATGACTGGAGCCACACAAATGTTCCCATACCTGATCAACAATTGGTACAACGCTCTATCATCACATTGATATACATACACTTATACTGACCAACAGGAAAGGCACTGCTGGGATTTGAACCCAGGATCTCCTGTTTACTAGACAGGCACTTTAACCAACTAAGCCACAGCGCCTATTGCAAGGCTGCTGACAAAGATCGCATTCAAAAGAATGGGATGGACGTGACCTTGACCTTGACCTTTGACCTTTCAACACCAAAATGTAATCAGTTTATCCTTGAGTGCAAGTGAACATTTGTGCCAAATCTGAAGAAATTCCTCAAGGCCTTCCTGATATATTGCTTTCACAAGAATGGTACGTCTATTGACATACAAACATTCAGAAGGACGGATGGACAACCTAAAAAACATAATGCCTTTGGCCACCACTGTTGTTGGCGCATAGGCATAAAAAAGCTAGTTTAGGTTCCTGTGCCTTTTAAATGGCAGTGATATATAAATGACTGCTCATGATTGGAACGACACAAATGTTACTGTAGCTAATCCATTGTAATATACAACAGCAGATCGATATTAGTTCACTTGTACTGACCTATAGAAAAGGCACTGCTGGGATTCGAACCCAGGATCTCCTGTTTACTAGACAGGCGCTTTAACCAACTAAGCCACAGCGCCTACAACACTGCTACTGACACATGCTGGATTCAGAAGAAAGGGATGGACGTGAGGTCACAATGACCTTGACCTTTGAAAAAAAGCTGAAAAATGAAATGAATGTATTTTGTTGAATTATACTTTATTACTTTATTTAATAGACAAAGCCACAGCACCTCCTTCAGCACTGCTGAAAAAGGTTAAATGAAAGAAAATCCCCTCACCTTTCTTTACATGCATCAATAGCACTGATACAAGCATCCTGCTGCCTATAGAAAAGGCACTGCTGGGATTCAAACCCAGGATCTCCTGTTTACTAGACAGGCACTTTAACCAACTAAGCCACAGCGCCTGCTGACATGTATACCGTGCCAATGGAAAACATTATAACTGTGTGCCCAACGGCTTCTTGAGAAACTGGACTCATTTCGAGTTGAGGAAATATTTAGGCTTTACTCTGAAGGAACACACAAAATGTCTTGTAACTTGGAAAGCAATGACAAAAAGTTGAACTGAGTTGATTCTGTAGCAGCAATTGTCTCTAGCATGGATACGAGTCAAGTGAATCAATATATTTAGAAGTATTTAAAATTAAAATTATTAAAATTTAATAATATCAATTTCTTTAATGCCCACACACACAGATTCAACTTTCAATATCTGGTTCTGTCACCAAAACACACACATACAGTACAAATGCAAATATGAATGCTGGCTCTCCGACACATTCATGTACAACCCCAAATAAGCTTTTTTTGCTTCGGTATGTTAGTACTGCAGTATACTTTTGTAGGGCCTCTGGAACTCAGGTCATCACCAGTACACACATAGACACACACTGACAAACACACATCCTCTCTGGGATTGTTGGACATGTCTAGGCTTTTCATGCTGCCATGGTTACACTGTGGCATAGACCTCATACATAAACATGGAAACCCAATTACCGGCTAGAAATATTCCACGCCCACTATGCATTTTTGTATGGTGGTGTGTGTTCTTAAGACAGAATGAAAATAAACGGAACAATCATAACAATTGCATGTAACTAAACAATCTGTTGTGTCACTGTAGGAAAGGATATGATTTACTTTATGTGTGACAATACATGCATCTTCAGACACACAAACTCTGTACCACTGAACCTTGTTTTACCCTCTCTTCATTTGTTCTCCCCACAGTCTATTTCTATCCATCCTTAAAACCTCTCCATACCCTTCCTCCACCTCCACATTTATGTCTCCCTTCCCTTCTTTACTCTTATCTTTTCCTCTTTTGCTTTGTGCACTCAGCTTTCTTGCCCCTTCTTTCTGCACTACTACTTCTATAACCTCTCTCTCTCTCTCTCTCTCTCTCTCTCTCTACCCCACCACTTTGTCTGCTCATCATGTGTGTAAGTTTGTAAGGGTCCGGTGCACGAGTCAAAAAGCAGTGACAGCATCAGCTGTGTATGAAGACGAATGGAAGAAAGAAATTTTCCCGACTTGCAGATGAGTGTGTGTCTGACAGGAAATACTTAAGTGCTTGAGAGTGGACATTAAGTGTGTACTGTGTGTGTATTTATGTGTTTGTGTGTGTGTGTGTGTGTGTGTGTGTGTGTGTGTGTGTGTGTGTGTGTGTGTGTGTGTGTGTGCGTTGAGGGCAAAGGGGGCAATGGGTTGAAAGGCAGAGAGAGGGAATGATCAAACATGGGAAAACAGCTGAGATCAATGGTTTACAGGACACAGACTGAGATCAGTCACAACAGGATAAGCAACATGAGTCACAGACAGAGGCGGAGGAGGGTGGTCATGTTTTCACACTGCGTGATCACCACAAGGCATAACAGAGAAGATTCTCTGCAGTATTTGCACTCCAGGATCGAGCTGGCGTTTGGACAAAAACACTTTTATTTAATTTAAGAATAAGGAAAATCGATGAGTTGTGAGCAATAAAATGAAAAGATTGAAATGAATGTTATAATTAAGGAAATCTAAGTTCCCACTACTGTATGTAAATCCTTTAAGCGGCTGTATGCTAGTGTTGAAGGCATTAACTTCAAGCAAACCCATCCCACCAGTTCTCATTCCATAGACACTTGTTAAAGCCTGGGAACCCCCTAGAAAACACTGCTAAATTACTAAACCCTAGAGACTAAGCTTAAACTGCAGAATGGTGTACAGATTTTCCAGATTCTGGTTGTAAAAATTTCAAATATTCGATTTAAATGTGGAAGCTTCTCTTGGTCATTCAGGATGCAATAATCCTAAATCTCCACACACTGCAAGATAAAAAGAAAAAAGTACTTAAGATAAATTTTAGTCACAGCCCTTTGTGGGGCTGCTCTGTTTGGCACAAACGAGAACAGACTCTGCACAGTTTAAAAAAACAGAAGTTATGACTACATCAGGCTTAAAATTGGGGTTGTTAAGCAAGATCCTATCTGATTCAAAAGCCTTATGGTGTGCTTTGACTTCCATGCGGTGGAGGTCAAAGGAAAAGAGAATTCCAGCACCAGATCATTATTATCATGCTGTGACCAAATCAGAAATGGAAACAGGAGCAGAAAGAGTTGACCAACGGCTCCCTCTCAGTCTAAATGAAGGAGTGTGGCCATAACATCACAGCAAACTATTGTTCTGATCAGTTGTGGTTTCTGAAACAGAGAAGTCAGAGAGCTCTTTGTGAAGACACAAAGACATTTCTCAAACAAAAATGCAGTTTGCAGTGAAAGTTGGTAGATGTCACAGTGTGAGATTATAAGGCTTGCATCTGTCACAGAATAAAGCTTCTACACTGACGGACTGCTTAGTGCCCTGCCATGGTTAATTAATCAGAGGAAATTGTATCTGTTCACATTGCTCTGACAGGGATTAAAATTAATTGAGCATAGTGTTTTCTATTATACAAATCCTGAAAATGCTGCTGTGGCACATACTGACAAAAACAGAAACAGAAATACTGTATTACACAACCAAATATAACATCAGTTACGTAGATAAGTCATTCCTCCAAATTCTGTGCCACCTTTACCAAACTCTGACCATGCTGGTAATGAGAAAATTGGAAGCGCTACATCACTGCCGGATTATTTTTTAGTTACTCAGAACTTAGTTGTTTGTCTGGTCATTTTCCCCACTGACAAAACATTAGATATACTGGAAAATCCTCTCAGTATAACACAGTTCCAAAACAACAGCACCACAAACTACCCTAACCTAAATTAGCTATCTGCTCAGGATGTGACACGTTTAAAACATATTATCCTCTAAATAAATAAAGCTTCGGTAGGTAATGGCTGATGGATCACCTTTGTCTCATTTTGTGACAGAAAGAACCCTGTCATCTTAATGCCATCTCAGCCTCTCATCCTCTTGTGGTTTAGAATAATACCAGAAGTTGTCTGTGCTGTCATTTCTCCAATTACAGAGGCTGCCTAATTATATTAGCAGGGTGTGAATCAGCATTGCATTAGCCTGGGTCTTTTGTTTCCAAATGAATCCTTGAATATCTGTTCCTCCTCTTCCTAAATTATGTAGGCTGCAGAGAAAATCATTAATGATAGCATTCTGGGTTCAAATTGGGGAGGCTCATCTAGCTACTCAGCATGGAGACCCATTATGTTTTAATGATATCTGCAGATAATTCCTAGGATTTGGTCAATAAATTTGAGTGAAACACAAATTTCATTTATTCCATGCAAATGTGCTACACAAAACACAGAAGTGGGGAGGGGTGGGGTAAATTCCTAAATCACATTAATTCCCAAATTCTAGGCCAGTCAGGTCCAATCTAGTCCAGGCATTGGCTACTCTCAGCTCATCTCCACAATTAATTATGCTCTATGGAGCGTCCACTCTGCTGTGAAACTCTGCTATTTGACATCACAACCTATCAACAAATTCTCTTGTAGCAGGTTGTGATTTAAAAAAATAAAAAATCAATAAAAAATCATTACAAAAGGGATACACAGTTGTAAAGGCACACCACACCATTTTTGCCACAGTGCATAGTGCCATGATGATGGCCTTTTTGCAATTCAGTTTCATTCACTGATCCAAACCTACAGATACAACCAATATAAGACAATTGCGGTACTTAGAACTGTCACAGCTTCTTTCACAGCAAAAGTGAAAGGTAGGTCAACATTACTAAATGTCTGCAAGGTGAATACAGGTTTGTATGAGACTTGCCTTCTTTTATGGTCAGCACTGGGTGATGTGTGTGTGTATGTGTGTGTGTCTTGCTGTTGAGGCAGACATAAGGGTATGGAGGATTTAGCTGGATTGAGGACACCAAGTTGACTCCCTGAGTCTACCAACCGTCATAGTTTTCTCCTCTCTCTCTCTTTCCCTTATCCTCTCTCCTAAAACTAGTCCAGCTAAAATGCAGTCTCAGAGGATTAAAGACACTGTTCTTTCTCTTCCTTTCTTTATATCTGTCTATCCATTTGGTGCTCTTTCTTTTTTCTTTTATTCTTTACCTTTCACTTCTTTGACAATTGGTCAAAAAAGTAGCTGAATTAACTATAGCTATAGCAACTTGTGTATGTGCGTAAGTGTGACCAGTGTGTGCTTTGATTAAAGCCAGCCTGTGGATTAATTAGGGTAAATAACCTCAGAGCAGCTTTCGAGATTTAAGAGTTAAAATCTACTGTAGGCTTTAAGCTGGAAATTGTAGTCTGTCAACTGTGTATGTTTCATTATATGGCCACACTTTTCTTGTCCTGCAGACTCCAGCTATTTTAAAGATTTAAGTTCATATAAACAATTTCAGAGTTGTAGTTTCAGTCCAATTCCATCAAAAGTGTGTTTTTACAGGGTCAATGAAAATTAATTATTGTAAATGTCCTGCAGTTAGCAGACGGTCTAGATTCCTACTATAGTCCATTCACTGTATGTTTGCAGGCGTAATTATGGCAGTATTTTGATCCTGAACAGGGAAAGGTCAATAATTACATCTTTCTGTGGAAATCACTGCTGCAAAAGTCAGTGGGAGACGTATTTGTTTAAAAGAGGAAGAGTTTTTAGAGTTTTCATTAAGTGTTGGCCTGCTTCCCTATGTAGAACTGCATGGCTTAATGATTCATTGTATATTATTTAAAATTTCTGGGAAAAAAAAAAATGTACATCACAATTTCTTTGTCAAATGTGAAATCTTTAAATATCTGATTTTGCCTGAGCAACAGGTCAAAAATACCCCAAAAATATTTGGTTGACAATGCAGGAGCTGGAACCAGGAGGTGTTCCGCAAAGTTGTTGACAGTTATTTTTCTGTTGATCGACTAATCGATTGATCTTATCGTCAGAAATTCCAGCAATTCCAGTTCAACTATGTCTAAATACATACATACATACATACATACATACATACATACAGGGGCAAAAAAGGAAAAGAATCAATAAATAAAAAGCATTGCCCATTTTCTTGCTCCATATTTCTCATATGGCCAACTTGAAACCTATTTATGTCCACTGAACAGATCAGTCATTTCACTGGTATTAGTGAAAACAGTTGACAGTTTAGCCGGCTGCTGTTCTTTCAGCACCTCATGTACTGTACTGCTGAAAAGACAGCTGGGTGTGACAACAAGTAAACGCCGGTCAGCGTTAGTGTTTACCGCAAAGGCCATCTTGCTTCTGATGTGAATTGCAGATATCCCCCAACCCTTCTGATCTTCCCCAATAAGTCAGATGAGTGCCACATCAGCTAGAGAAAAACTAATAGGCCCTCAGTGTCTTGCTCAAGGACACATCGACAAAGCAGATGCTTGTTGCTGCGGGGGCTTGCGTCCAGGCCTCCCAATCGAAAGGCACTCTCCCTAATCACTGCACCCCCCTGCTGCTCCTGATTTTTTTGACCATGAGAATGTGTCATCAGAAATAATTACAAAACATTAAAGGCTAGAGGAACGCATTGTGAAAACACTGCAGGCAGTGTCTTTTCAACTTTGAGGATGACAAAGTCAACATGGAGATCTTTAACCAGTGGCATGTAGCTCCATCCCTCACTGACTGAAAGAACTAACACATTGTGGTTGCATATGCTTAACTGGCTCTCCCCCTGTCCCACAAGTGAGACCGGGGCCTTGTTCACTCTCCAAAACCCAGCAGCAACAAGGCAATCTGTTCTCAAACAGCTGGAGCTGCCCCCAAGAGTGCAAGCAGGAGAAAGAGAGAGAAGTCTCAGAGAGAGAAAAGGTAGAGATAGCATGAAAATGAGAAACAGGGAGAAAAACAGGGATGGAAGCAGAGAGTATTAGCGAGTTTGCTGTCATAAATAATCAATGCTTAGTCAACACAGAAAATGAGAGCGTGTGAAGGAACCAGGGTTTCCTCCCATTGCCAAATCCAAAAAGGGACAACTGCCAGACTCGCACGTCATGAGTAAACAGAGCAAAGCCAAAATGAAAAAGAGAGCTAGGGAGGCAGATAAAAAAGATAGTCAGAGTAAAAGAGACAGAAAAAAAAATGGAACTGAGGGAGAAGGAAAAGATGACAGACAGAGATACGGATTGAAATTTGGAAAATAAGAAAGAGAGGAAGAAAGAAATGAAGGAGTTGGAGAGCAGGAAGAGGGCAGCAGGAAATTCCTTCGTCATTTTCCCGACCCTTTGTCCTTCTCAAAAAACTGAAATATGACAATACCCCTCCTCCTTTTTTTTCACTCTCATGCCACTCCTCCCTCACTCATTTGTTGTTTCTCTCTCTCTTTTTGTGCATGGCTGTGTTCATGTGAGTATGCGGTCAGCAATGATGACTAGATTTCAGATCATTTGGCAGTTGGTCAGCGCATTCCTCAGTTCTTTTGCAGTGGACGAGATCAAGATTGTGTCAGTACAAGCATGTGACCAAGAGACTCATACCTCATGTCTTCCAGCAGGTCACATTCGGTCTGGTGTTTAAAGTGCAGTCTTGTCATCTGATCCGTGTGTGTGTTTTTCAGCTCCTGTGTCACTTTGACCTGGAGGAAACGAAAAGATATGTCAAGTAAAGAATTTGTCATTTATTCATCTTTGCTCTGCAGACATGTCATTTATCTCCTGGCTCACATTCACCTACATAAAACCCAACACAACAATAAATCATCTCTCCTTCAGTATTGATATAATCATAAAATATCAATAATGAGATATGAAAATACATATCATCTGTGATTTTGGTTATCAGTAGAGCTTTTCCTTTTCCTTTCCATAGAGGAGCTCAAAGAAAGATGAATGCCTCTACCTGTCTGAAAATCATATACACATTAACAATTAATAATGATTTTTTTTTCACTGGCCATATCAACCAACCCCAGTTAGATTAAATGGTGCATGAAATCACCAAAAGTCACACACCAATGTCACAAATGCAGCAACATTATCCAACAGGACTGCAACTAACGATTATTTTCTTTATCAAATAATCTGTTGATTATTTTTTGGAATCATTGTTTAGTCTATGGAATATCAAATTTATAATAGTAACCTTGGACTCTCAAAGGTTCTGGACTGGAGCCCAAGGTGAAAACTTAAAATGTCTTGTTTCAGTCCCAAACCAAAGATATTCCATTTAAAGTCCCCATATTTTACACTTTTCCAGTGTTTTATTTGAAGTTTTGATGTCGATAAGAAGTTTTATTTGTGGTTTTAAGTACCAGAAACCATCTCAAGTTTTACACCTCCTCTCTCAGGCTTCCCTCTGGAGATCTAGTAAGAACAGGTTGGCGAGCCAATCAGAAAGATTGACTTCTTTCTGAGTGATCGGATAAAAATATTGCAAAGTTCAGGTAAACACTCGGAGAACCCGAATCTTGCAAGGTTGGATGGTGGGTCCAGGTGGGCCGGGCTAGGGGCATGCGGTGACTGCTTTGTTGTGACATCATAAAGTTACTTAAGTCCTTGTTTTAAGGCACAGTCTCTGAATGCAGGCTGTGTGCATTTCTCTGTGGACTGAACATTTTGATACTTTCACAGTATTAGTGTAGAACCTAGACCTGCTTTATAATGAGAAAAGAAACTGTACTTCCATCCCCCAGTTAAGTTCACTGAATGCACAATGCAAAACATTAAAGACATTCTTTCGTCATATGCACTGATAAGGTAAATACAGATAAAAATCATTATTGCTTTCTGATTTCCATGATTAAATCAGTATCTGCCACATCTGATAGACAACATCAGAGAAGGATTTTTATTTTAGCTATGAATGGGTGGATTGTACAAAAGGGGCTAACTCAAGTTTGGATTGTTATGTACTTTAGTTATATCTTCTCAGGAACCAAAAAAAAAAATTTCAGCTCCTGAGTCACTGTGGCCTACATACACAGACACACAAACATTTTAACCCCCTATCAATCTACCTGTCATCTATCTTGAGTGTGCTCAGCTCTAGAGTACCTGAGAGGAACACACACATACACACTCCCATCAGTAATCCGTCAATGTTAACAATCAGCATCAGGGTTATGTCAGTCCTTTGGAGAAGCTGGCTGGAGGAGGCATTTTGCAGCGAAAGGTGACTGAGTCTATGGGCGTTAGGAAAAGATACAAACTATATCACTTCATACACAAATATACATTTGGGTGGTCAGACCAGGGGCTGTAACCTGCATTCATTCACAGTCTTGTACAAAAACAGACAAAGAGCTCACCCTTAATAAGAACACAAACAAGCATACACACACACACACACACACACACACATAGACACCTCCTGCCAACATGCACAGAGTCACTGTGAAGGTCATTGTGTATTGTCGGGTAAATTCCATCAGCTATTCACCAGAGTAACAGTGGGCAAATTCATGACTGTTCTGTTCAGACAAAACAATCAACAACATAACGTGCACAAAACTGGCACACGCACACACACACACAAACACAGACACACACACCAACACACACTGCAGAGCTCCTTTCTTTCATGTGCTGTGTCTTTGAAGATAAGGAGGGAGTGGTTCATTACATTATCGGGGCAAAATGACTTCACTCGATTTCACCTTCTATCACTCATAGGAAACCACAGGGAGAGAGGGAGAGAAGGGGAAGGGCAAAAGGGTGATGGGGAGACAAAGTGAGAGGAAGAGCGGTTGAGGAGAGGTTATGTATGAGAGAAGGGGGAAGAATGTGAAGTGTGAGTTAGAGTAAGGAGGGAGAGAAAAGAAGATGGCGAGACTGAGAAAGACAGACAGTCAGTGACAGGAAGAAGACGAATGCGACAGTGAAAAAGATTGGACATAGAGAAGTTAATTATGAGGCACAGTGGAAGAGAAATTCTGTATGTTAGAGTTCATGTTGAAGGAAAAGGGTAGAGCTGCTGTAGTGATAGCTGATGCAGCAGGTAGCTCTATAATACTGCTAAGAAAGTGGAGCCTAACCTAAACAGCAATATGCATATTTTATGGTTTTGATGTAAATATCCCACCTGTAATGTGTGTGTACGTATGCCTGAGAGAAGAATAACGATTAACTGAGATTAAGTGATGACAGGAAATCTATATCAAGATAAATTATGAGATTCACCCAAACAATATATGTACATTATTACATGTATGTCCTTGGTATTTCATGTTGGTTGACATCTGATATGTGCATCCTGTTAAGTTAAAGCATGACAAGTTAAAGATACTGGTTGGTTGAACTTGTAGTGAGATGTCACTGTCGACAATGTCAGTTTAAAGTGTTTTGTTGTTGTGTCTTCCCATCATCCCAGGATGTGTCTGAAAATGCAAAGTATAAAGAGGAAATAACTGATAGATGAATATATACTATTATTATATCTAAAAAATAATATTTATGTGACAACATTTTGCCTTTTTTCAACCTCCTCAGCACCTATCTTTAATTTCAGCTGCATAAAACAAATATATTAGAATCGGCTGTATGTGTAATGCTGGCAGAGAAATTATTAGTATCCAGCAGCCAAATCCTGATACACTGTCTGTGGTGCTGTGAGCCGAATATACTGAGTGTTCCAGCCACATTGGCAGGGGGTAACACGTCAGTATTTTACCTTTTCTGTTTTATTCTCGTAAGTATATTCACTGCAAACTGAATTGGAAAAACACTGACAGCTGACAAATGAGATATAACAAAATTAATATGACTTTAATGGTGCGCTTGCTCACACACAGTGCAACATGACAACCATAGTGGTCTCCACAGCCTCTATAATGAAAGGACCTGTTTCTGTGTGTGTGTGTGTGTGTGTGTGTGTTTTACAGACATGACATGACATGTTCAAGGCCAGTCTGTGTCTACAAACCCAGAGCATAAATGGCACTGGGGGAATATGTGGTAATTAAGTGAAAACTGCACAGAGGTTCACAGCAGGGTAATTGGCTCTCATGCATCTATTTCAGGACAACACACACACACTCATAGAAACCAATGGACCAGCAACTTCCAACACACACACTCGCACACACTGGGTACCAAGCTATAGGAGACTGTGGTCTTCTCTCAGCCCATACAGAATCAATAACCAGCATGCCTTCTCTTTCTGTGCGTGTTAGCTGCTTTTGTCAGCTCAGCTTCTGATGTGACCACGGATGTATTGAAGGTCTTCCCTTGAGACAAGAAGCATCACAACGTGGAAAGACGACAGCTTTTGTTATGCTGTCTAAGGGACTGTTGTCACAGCTTCATGATATATAAATGAGCAAAATAACATCGACGCTACACTAAATTGACATTTAATCGTGGACTGTATTAATTGCTGCAACGATATTAGCTATAATGTTAATGCCATAAGTTAACATGCAAATGGTATTTTCTTTTTCGTTTAAAGTTATGTCTACTACAGGACATATTAAAAGGGAAACCGAAATATCCTAATTACTTACGAATATGTTCCGATGCTTTGTATGAAACGCTTCATGTTAGCCCACCTAGCGTTTTCTAGCTAACGTTATTTGACGTTTGACGGTTCACGGTACAACGGCTGGACAGATGCATATTAATGTCACTAGGTTACTACCTAACCTAGCTAGCAAATGCTGCTAATGTTGGCTAGCAAATGTCTTTCCCCCCACTTTAATTTACTAAAGCCTTCAGCATCAGACGCTGTTCGTGTGGTTAGTAAAACACAATATCCGCATGTAAGATTACTACACAGTTATCTGTCATTGTCTGTACAGCCCAGCTTAGACATAACGGACTCTGGAAATCACTCACCTTCCTCGGCGGCGGCTGCATTTTGGAGTATTGACATGAATGGTATTTCCCTTGTGAGATGTATTGTAATTCCAAGAGGAAATCCAAATCAGTGTGGGGCTAATATTGTGTTTCCTCAAACAAAAATCCTCCCCTCCAGACGACAGGGAGGAAAGACGGGAGTTAGATTTGTACTCCGGCGGCCATGATTGATGATAAATGGCTAGTTTATACAGAGCAGAAACTGACGCTACGAGGAGAGACTGAACACACTTGTGTTGGTTACTGCCACTACTAGAGCACTAGTGTGTACTGTACTGTGTTGTGGAGCAGGGGAGCAAACAGGCGGAGAAGAAAAAGCCGAGGGAAGGGATGGGGTGGTATTAATGGGGTTCCCCTTCAGCAACTAAGGCCAACAGCGCCCCAATGTGGCAAAGATCGGGATAGCACCTCGTCTGTGCTCAAAAACATCAGGAGCAGAGAGACATCCTTTTTGTTCTGCCTTTTTCTCGACAGTAACCCTGATGAACACGTATTCAGAACAGTTTCGAACCAAAGAGCTAAAAGGATAGTAAATTGAACCTGGGGCCATTAACCACTATGCATCAATGTTTTCCCGCGTTGCCTCAGCTTGCTGAAGGAGAAAAGGCAAAAACCTGACACTGGCAGGAGGAGGCTGCGTCCTGCAGACCTGCATAGCAACAAGAAACCGCAGTCGATCAAAGAAAAATCGATCATGGAGTAAGACAAAAAATAGAATTTAAAACCGAAATAGACCGGGGAAATGGAAACAAACAAAATACACCTCTCCTTTCTCAAATGCGGATTGTTTTAAAAAATAATAATAATTACAAAAAATATTATTTTTAGGCTTCAGCTCAAATGATGATATCAAACATCAATAAAAATAAAGATTTATACATTTAAATTACTGATTTATAATGTATCCTGCTATTATTAATTAGACAATTGTGTACTTTTCAAAAATCTGTGGGGTATCAGGGAGTAGACCAAAAATAGGGTCACTGGGTTCATTGGAAGTGGGTGCTGAGTGAACAATTAAAGGAATACATTACAATGGAGGGTGTCTGAAACCCTTGTAATGAGTTGGCAGCAGCAGCAGCTGGTTGTATACAGTGAGCAAATTTTGTATGTTGAGTGTGGTTGCTCATGGTTTAAAATTAATCAGGTATTAAAATATTTGTGTTGTGGGATGTGTCAGTATAATGAGAGATCATTATACTTGGGTGACCAGTGTAATATAGGAATTTAAATAAACCTCTCAAGGTTAAAATGTACTTGTTACTGATGGGAGAAATGCAATCAATGTTATTGTTGCTCAGAAATACAAGTGCTCACACTGCTGGTGCCAGACTACAGCTGATTGTTATATAGTGGGCAAGTTTCAAAGCAGTAATGTCTTATACAAACAAGTGAGTGGTAATAATACAGTTTTTGACCCCCCCACCCCCAGAAGCATGAAATTTGGCCAGACAGATTGAAGTAGCTGGTAGGGCAAGTATTTTACTTCATGCCTCCTACGTGTTATAGCCAAGGTTAAGGTTAAGGGCTGTGTAATCATTAATACACAAAGTTTCTGGAGCAGGTAAGCCATTAAGTATTCTTTCTCACCTTTCTTCTCAGTATAACACTTTAAAATAACGCACGCATATTGCAATATATGCACGCACCCACACACACACGCACACACACACACACACACACATTCAGAGAAAACAAATGTATCTCTTCACGCCCACACTCATAACTTTCTGCCAGCAGCACAGAAGAAAATGGCTGTCAGTCATTGTTGGATCATATTGTTTTTGTTAGGATCCTGCCAGGATGCTTATGGTTCATGATTTCTCTTATGATTTGACATAGGAGCATCTGTATTCCTTTGGCCAAACAGAGGTAAGATTTTTTTTTTTACAGTGAAGTGCTCATAAGTACTAAATGCATCATACATGGCTTGTCTCAATTCAGGAGCTCTATGTTTGTGTGGAACGCAAGAATTTGCAGGTTAGACATTCTATGTATATTGTTTAATTGTTTGTTTTTGTTTTTTCATATTGAATCTCAGTATGCATATCAGGCCCACTGTATCTTGTTGCGGATACAAACTATAAATATATATTTTTTGATTGCATGGCAGGAATATTAAATATAATATTCTTTGCTTGCAAAATCTTTATGCTAATAGCTGTGTGTTATTTGCACTAAGATTTACCTGTCCTCAAAAGGCATTTTCTCTCTGATAGAATAAATGGTAGAATAAATGAATAAATTAATTAATTAATAGTCAATTACAATAAGAATTTGTTTTAATCCCCCTGCTTTATTAAAAGATAGATTACAAAGAAAAGTAATTGTTGATAAATATGTAGGCCTGAACATATCACAGTAATGATTACATTCATTAGTCTATGTGGGATTTAATAAAAGCACCACTATGTTTTTTTCTACTATAAGAATAGTAAGAATAATGTCTTTCAGAGTTTACGAAACAAAAAAAAGAATCATTTGAACACGTTAAGCTGGTGACAGACTCTTTTTGCTCACTGTCCATTTGACTAACAGATTGTCGAATGGACAGTGAGCCTCAGGCCCAACTGCTCACATACAGTAGTCCTATACAGGCTACAGCTTGTCAGACAAGCACACACCTCAAGAGGCTTTACACTCACTCAAGTATCTGACTTAGGCATTCAGCCATAAACAGCACCAGATACACTCTGTACCAACTCGACTCGAAAGAATGAGGATACATTACACAGGATGGTCAACTCAGAGCAGTCTTTGAAAAGAAATAGCACTCATACAGTGTAAGTAATTTCAATTCTTCTAAAGGTTTTGCCTTTGTGGATGGGTGCTTTTTAGTATATTTCTTGGGATACCACAGGAATATTTGTTGAACAAAAAGTAGGACCAATTACATTATTGCTGAAAAGTCAGTAGTTCTCAGCATGCTCAGCATGCACACAGCAAGTCAGGAGTATTTGTGGGGACTACAAAAGGGGCCACACTGTCTGAGGTCTGGTATCTGTTAAATTCAACCCGGGGCTGTTTTGAGGAGAAAATAGGAGTAAGCGAAGGGTACAGAGCGAGCAAGAGGCAATGTTTTTGATAAAGATAAAATAATGTCAGAGAAAGTGCCGTAGGTTAACTCGTCTGTAAACTGAGAAACCAGTAAGTCTGGCATCATACTGTCTAATTTGCATGTAAAGTTGTAAAGGCGTCATTTGTGTGAAGTTACCTGACAGGTTTAAACATGAGTTTGCGGGTAAACAGATTTACAGATGAGTAGAAAAATGGACTTAGGTTAAGATATGGAGCATGCATGCCAGTGAGTAACACACGGAGAAAGATTTGAACAGGGTTTCAAAACAGGGTCTGGTTTGAGTTAAAAAGTTACTCCTCTGTCTCTCCTTCTCACTGTCCCGAGGTTTTGGAAACTTTGACATGCCGTGCCAGAATGAGTGCTGTTTTTCTGCGTGAGAACACAGCTGCACTAAACGTTTTGTAGAAAAAAGTTGTCGCCACACAAGTCTGCACAAATGTGAGTGTTCTGCAGCTCAGATGTGTTAAAAAACATATGTTTTTATTTTCGTTTGGAGGGGAGGAAAAAAATACAATAGGCTTGGCATGTGTCATTAGTTAAACCTGCTGGGCCAGGTGGTTGAACAGCACAACTTGTTATACACATTGAGCACATACTTGTCTCCGTATCATAAACATAAAAGCCACATCTTGCTTTAATTGTATACTTACTTACACTCTGATTCATGTATGCAGCCAGAAAAGTTGTTTAGGACCACCACTCTGTACATTCATACAAAAGAAAACATCTAATAATAGAACCACAAGATCGGCTTTAAGTGGTGACTGTGTAGTCCCTCATAGGTCGACTACTTTTGGTCAGTTATGTTTCTCTGTGAGAGCCTCTAAGTTATGGAACATATTGCCAGCAGAGATAAGAAATTGCACTTCCTATTTTAAATTTAGCCACGATGTTAAGGACTGGCTCTTAAGCGGTCAGACATGTGAACACTCTTAAATGATATCATGCTAACTTGTTGTTGTTTGATATATGTTGTTTTTATATCTATTTTATGTATCTTTTTAATTTGTGTTATTTATTAATCTGACTGATGAACATCTGGTCAATATGTGGTTTTTAGACATCCTGCCAGAGGACTGCAGTTGAAAATTAGCCTGTTGGCTAACACTGGCATATTTACAGAAAGGTTCATTAATGTGCACTGTCCTTTTCAAATAAATAAATAAATGAAATGAAATGAAGGATAGCCTATTATAATTAGATATGCTTTAACTTTTAAAATATGCCTTAATATCCTCTCAATTTCTCACAATTATCTCATTTACTCAACCACCCACTCAGAAAGAAAACGGGGGATTCAAAGAAGTCAGCATTAAAAAGATTTGCTTTGTATGAAATGTACAATGGTGTTAAAATGCCATGACTCAAGCTACAAGCGGGATTGTGTAAATTTGATTGTGAAATCACACTGGGTTAGTCAATTATACTAGAGCACAACATGACTTATACAGGACTGTGCTGCTGAGACATGCCAAAGTGAATGACTTGGGGCATCCTAAAATGTAATCTAAGTTGATTTCACTTTCTTACTGTTGCTTCTGTCTCCACACTCTCTATTTCTGAATGGATGGTAACCTCTACATAGTTGTGGCTTACCGAATGCATGTGGTTCAAATGCTGGACATTGGAACAAATGGTATGATATAACATTGCATTGAATTTCATAATCCTAAACTTTGTTCTTATCTTTCCCCCAGGTGTTCCCACAATCAAGATGGCTAGCTTTGCCAACGACAACACTAACCAAAGCAATCGCAGTGCCTTCTACTGTGAATTTAATGAAGATTTTAAATATATTCTCCTTCCTGTCAGCTATGCCCTGGTCTTTGTGATTGGCCTGGCGCTGAACGCTACAGCGTTGTATGTGATCGTGTTCCGCACAAAGCGCTGGAAGCCATCCACTATCTACATGTTCAACCTGACGATGTGTGACACACTCTACATCTTCACTCTGCCCTTCCTCGTCTATTACTATGCTGATGAGAACGACTGGCCCTTCAGCGAGCCATTCTGCAAGCTTATACGGTTCCTGTTTTATGCCAATTTATATGGTACAGTTTTGACATGGTACAGACCCAACATCTCACAGTTATGGCAGTATGACCACAGGACGATTTGATATGATACAATATAGTACAATGGAGAATATGAGATATTAGACAATACGATACGATATGATACGAAATGCTACGATACAGTACAATACACTACAATACGTTGACATACCATATGACACTAGGCTGCAATATGTAACAATTCAGGACAATGTAGAACTAAGCAATACAATACAATATAATGGATATAAAACTGTCAAAGAGCAGCAGGGTATTATGAATTAAGATATAATACAATAAGAAGATATTATGGTGCAATATGATACATACTATGCAAATTGATACGATGTTACGATATGATACACTGTATTATGGTGTGACATGATATATAGTATGCCATAGATTCCATTAGGCGTACATTTATTTGACCTGACAACACAATGAGACACAAGGGGACACTCCACAACACATTATGTTATGAAACAATACAATTTGATAAACAGGTGGTAAAATAAAACAAATTCAACACAATTTACAACAATAGTTAATCATAAACTCACTCTGGTAGGTTCCATACTGTTCCTGTGCTGTATCAGTCTGCATCGGTTTGTTGGCATCTGCTATCCAGTCCGCTCCCTGTACTGGGTCAGCGCTCGTCGGGCCAGGCTGGTGTCTCTGGCAGTGTGGGCCATTGTTTTATTCTGCCAGGCACCTGTTCTCTACTTCTCAAGAACTAGGTGATTCAAATTTGTATAATTGTCTTCTTTCGTTCTCTCTTTCTTTTTCCCTTCATTTCCCCCTTACTTTCTGCTGAAAGTGTGTTAAACTGTGCACTATTGATTTTTGTGGCACACCAATTTTGCCAAGTGTCTTATCTTAGGGTGCCTTAATGGCACACGAATGAACGATCACCCTGCTGGCTAATAAGTTTACATTTTATCTCCTTTCTTTCAACTCTCCTATCTTCTTCTATGGTTCAGTGCCAAACGAGGTAGCAATTGCATTTAATTATCTGAAACTACTGTAATGTGTTATCTCCTTTGCCAGGGACATGGACACTGAGCGGATCTGCTACGACACCACCAGCCCAGAGCTCTTTGATGACTTCCTGGTATACAGCTCAGTTGTGTCAGTGCTCATGTTCGCCCTGCCCTTCATGGTGGTGATGGTGTGCTATGGCCTCATGGTGCGGAAGCTTCTAGAGCCTAGCTGTGGATCTGAAGGGGGAGTTGAAGGTGAGAGGGGAGGCCTGGCAGCACGACGATCCAAGCAGAAGTCAGTGAAGATGATTATCATCGTGCTGGCAATGTTCATGCTCTGCTTCCTCCCTTTCCACCTCACTCGGAGTCTTTACTACTCTTTCAGATACCTAAGGCAGGTCAATCCAGCCCAGGTGAGGACAAACACATTTTCTTTTATAATAAATGTGTTACAATGGCTTTAAAAGCAGTGTGTCACATTTTTATATGTTCATCAGGTCAGCTGTAATTTGCTGGAGGCCTCCAGTATTGCCTACAAGGTCACTCGACCTTTTGCCAGTGCCAACAGCTGTGTGGACCCCATCCTTTATTTCCTGGCTGGGCAGGACGTCCGCAGTAACCTCACCAAGAAGAGAAAGTCATCCACATCAAAATCCAAAAGCGCGAGCGAGTGCTTGACTACACACCTCTGATCCAATACCTGAAACTATCTTGGTAAAAATAGAAAAGGTTGTGGGGGCTGTACTTATTGTCAAGTTTCCTCTGTGACACTCAACAACTGCCTCAGGGCACTTTTCAATGTACAAATGCCAGTTGTGTGTTTAGCAAGCAGAGGACGTCTGACTTCTCTAAGACGAAGTAAGTGTGTTTCCGAGACATAATTAAACCTTCCATATTGTTCTTTAAGCAAATAAAAGTGTTTTTTTTCTTTCTTTTTTGTTTCATTTATGAAGACATACACAAAAATTAATGTGCATAGTATTTATTTAGAAATGTCACTGCAAGTAAATAAAAACCAGGGAAACACTTTTTGAATTTTAAACACAGTCAAGTGCACTGTACTGAGATCTCTGTCTTTAGGCAGTTGAAATGCATCTGTTTGAACAGACGAAAAACATAGACAACACAGTTATGATGACAAAAGATTATAAATATTCATCTGAAACCTGCTGTGCATTCATGACTTAAAGCAATGAAAGGATTGAAAGATAATGTTAATGGTAATGTTTCAAAAGCTATAACGTATTGAGAGAACTAAAGAACATGGTGCTGTGGTTTTGTAAAATTTTTGACTGGACAGCTGCTGCACGTAATGTTTGTACAGGAGCAAGTTTTCCTCAGCTCACCTTCCTCTGACAAAGTGTCTGTGTTCCCTCTCTGTTTGGTCACTTTTAAGGCTTGTTTTGAATGTACTGGAGTGGTGTGTGTGTGTGTGTGTGTGTGTGTGTGTGTGTGTGTGTGTGTGTGTGTGTGTGTGTGTGTGTGTAAGTAAAAATCATGTTGTAATAAATATGTACAAATTTTGACAATATGGTTGTGGTGGAACTTTTTTTCTTATTTGTAACATGTACTACACAGGACTTCTAATAATCTAATTAGTGTGAAGCCAGATTCTTGCATAATAGCCATGAGTATTACTATCATTCTAAAAGACATTTTCTTGGGGAAGCAGTTAGCTTTTACTTTCTTTAATGTCACTGTATTTATTTACTTGTCTCTGATGGTTAGAACAGTGCAGCTCCTGAGAAGTGGTATTTGAAACCAGAGCAGTTAGCTGTGAGGTCAGCCTATCGGTTATGAGTCTGGAAAGTAGTACCCATATTTTGTGGGAAGAGCAACCCCAGGTGTAGTCTAGCCGAGCCTCTTGCTAATCTCATTTGCACTAGCTACACATGATTTACATCACCAGCGGTCCTTTAATTGAATAAACACCAGACCACCACTAGGGGGAGATACTGCCTAACAAACAAGACAGGCTATTGCTATTTATGCTTTAGGAGTTTCAACTCATTTTTGACCGCACATTCTCTCTCTCACACACACACACACACACACCCCAATTACACACACCCATAACTCACACACTGACAACAACAGCAAACAAACAATAGAAAGCCACGACTCTATGTCAACAGCAAAAACTGCAAACAAGACAGTGTTTAAAATACATCCCTTCTTTATTTCAAGAGTAAAAACATCATACAGAAAAATTTTATATTATATAAATGCAATCTACAAAGGTCATGAAATGAATGATTTTTTATCCTTCTTACCTACAAGCAACACTTCAGCTTGAAAACATTTAATAATAATCCTAATAGGAGTAAGAATAGTAATAAGAAAAAGCTCAAATAAAAACATGTAATTGTAACTTCAGCCAATAAATATCCAGTCCTCCAGACATGTTGCCATATTGCTTGTAACAACATAATGAGAAAATATGAAAATGAGTAGCTAAAAAACCTCTATGATTATAGTACACTCTTCAAACCCCATGAGGATGTAAACTAAAGCCAAGTGAGCTGCACGACTTTGAGGCATCTCAACCACCAATCCTCTGCAGCCACTGGTCGGCTTATTAAATGAAACTACATAGAATAAATGTGTGTGTGTGTGTGTGTGTGTGTGTGTGTGGTTTCTTACACTTTGAGATTGCACGACTGAAGTGTGGCTAGGTGTATTTTGTCTGTGTCTGTGTGTCTGTCTGTGTGTCTGTGTGTGTGTGTGTGTGTGTGTGTGTGTGTGTAGGTTTTAAAAGTTCATGATTAGAGTAGAAAACCGTAACAGTTTCACTAAAATGTTGCACCCAAATGGTGAGAAATCAGATACTTCATGTTGATCTTAACCAGCAATTCAGTAAATATACATGATGGTGTGTGAGGAGTTTGCTCGTGTTTGATTGACGGATTACAAAATGTCACTCACTGGTGCAGTGCTGCCATTACAGGAGATCTAATATATCACCTCATACATACTGTAATGTAAAATTATAAAAGCCAGGTATGGTCCGTTTCTCTATACCCACCCATATTTACATATGTACATTAATTTACATGTTCTATTCTACAAAACTGAGATTTACCTACATGTCTACTTTTTCACCCCAGGACCCAAACGACAGTTGTCACCCTATAACTGTCATTGGGCTGCAGTGTCATTGAAAATGCAACAATTATATTGAATTTTAGAACATTTTTTCTTCATAATACTTTCTGTAGTGCTACTGTAGTCTTTAATCAAGTGTCATATGACCCAAAATCATTTAGGTTTTTATCAGATCGGGTCTGTTGGTAATGAAAGGCATACTCTTAGTTCATACGGCACTTGGCTGCAGACAGCTTGCTTCGATGTTTTCTTCTTAACGTACACACTTATTGTAAGAATGACAGTTGCCGTTTGAGTTTTGTGTCTTATATCAGTTATGTAATGCACAGTGTCACAGTGAGTTCATGTAGATGTGTCTGTCTACATGTGGAATATGTCACATGTGTTTTACCCCTGTGTCTGTTTTTTTTTGGTTTTTGGTTTTACATGGAAGCGCAATAGCAGGGGTTAAGAGTTTGTTTTTTATCCAAACTTCCTATCTTTGATTTCTGCCTCTCATTCTTCTTTCTACTGTCAGTTAATGATAATTGGTCATTTCAAAGCTACAGAAGAAATCTTTCCACTCTGTCCCTGTGTGTATCCAACAAGCTTTTCAACACTGTTTTGGGACAGTGAAGCAGCTCGAGTTGAACTCTTATGATGGTACATCTGTTACATCTGTAAAGTACAATATTTCTTTACATAATAATAAATACAGTTATGTTCCTCTTATTGCATAACTAGATATGACTTCGTTCAGCAGGAAGTGGTTCTTGTGGTCTCCTGGAGTCAGCTGCGTAAAGATACCTTCCCTGCTGTGAAGTCGTCAGCGGATGATGAGGTCATCTTCAGTGAGGTAGCATTATCGTACAGCGTCTCTCTGTCTCTTCACCTGAAAGAGAAAGTGAAAATGTCAAGGAGGAAGCACATGGAGGACGTGAGTGACAGAATGAGAGAAGGACTGAAACACATACAACCAGATTTCCAAGTTATTATGATCACTGAAACATTTAAGCCATTTCTTATCAAACTGATCTCATTAGTCCTCATTTTGGCTGATTTTGAAGAAGAATTTCCAACTCACCCCATAGAGCATGGTAAAATGGACAGATAATTTTCACAGTAGGCAGGGGTATATGATTATTGTAATAATGCTGACTCATCTCTGACTAAGAACAGAGAGTGTTGGCACACGCTCATGACCAGTCAGCTGGAAACAGAAGTAGCTCATTTCCCAAATCATTTTAGAGGCACTCCTTAGTCAACCTGATCATACTGTTATCCTAATTCCAGTCACACAGTCTACACAATTCAGTGTTGGCCAGAAGAACTGTTATCAAAAATCAGCAGGAAGAGAGAGAGAGAGAGAGAGAGAGAGAGAGAGAGAGAGAGAGAGAGAGAGAGAGAGAGAGAGAGAGAGAGAAAGAGAGATTGTACCTCCTGATGCCTGATGATGAAGAGAAGTGTTTCCCACCAAACAGGGAGTTCCTCTGCTCCTGGGATGATGTCTTGGTTTCCATGGAGACAGGCTTCTGCTCGGGAATTTGAGCAACTTGAAATCTGTAAATTGAAGAAAAGCTATAATCATTGTTGTGCTCGGGCATGGCAAGCATGGTCATATGACTGCCAATGTAACAGCTAGAAGTCCTGCTTTCAAATGAAAAAAGTAAAAGTACAGAGGTAAGACCAAGCACTGCCAGTTATATTATTATACTTTATCTAATTAGTAAACTTTTAAGCAGCACTTTATTTTAGCTAATTGAGGAAAGGCTAATTTGAAATCATTTTTATATTGTTGGGTTCTTCAATCAGGAACAATGAATCATATTTTATACGACCATATGTTTTGTATTTCAAATCTTTCAATATTTTGATTGAGCAACTCTTTCCTATTTAAGAATTTTGCACCAGTTATTTCATTTTATCTTAAATGAAAATGTGAAAAAGTAACAATATGTTTTCATTGCATGTTTCAGGTCAGTTGTGTGTTGGGTAAGAAACAATATGAATGAGTCTCACCTCCCCACAGACAACACTGTCAGCTCTCCCTCCTTCTTCTCCCTCACTTCATTCCTTTCTACTTTTTCCTGTACAGTATTTGGCACAACAGCTGGTGTAAGGGTGTCGACACACACTCCCCCCAGCAGGGGGCTCTTCTGCTGGTCGGTGGATGTGTCCAGGGAGGTCAGGATGAGGGTCTGAGGGGGCTTCAGGGGATCCTTGAGGGAATCCAGAGGAGGTATGAGAACGGGGGGCCATTTTCTCTGAGCACAACGGGAGCAGCGGTAGCCATGTTTGGGGGCCAGGCCAGACAGGCCAGAGATGGTGTGGAGGTGGGACTGATGGGGGCAGAGCCTGGGGAGGGAGCGGAACGGCGAGAGGGGAGACAGCATTGGGAACCTGGGAGGAGCAGTAAAGGAAGAGGAGGGAGGGAACAAATGATAAATGATTCAAATATTGAAAAATTTCAACACAGGAGAAACAAAATAAATCTGTGTGACACTTAAGTGAGTGAAATTTAAACCTTGAATAGGTAAAATTTCTTATGCACATCTAGTATTCAGTATATTAGAAATTAAAACTCATCATAATTTCTGAAAACGCATATATATCCTGACACACACAATATCCCTCATCTTGGTCGTAAACAGTATATATCTATAAATCTATATGAAATTTTTGTACTAACTTTATTAGTCTAATTTACTAAATGCTAGTCTTGTCAGTCCAGACCATTTATGCAGATAGTTAAAAGTGGGGCTGCCCCTTTTGCTTAAATGATGTGTAAAGGAAAACTGAAATGTTAAGTTTTATTTCTTCATGTTGCGCTCTGTGCATGTTCAACCAAGGCTCTTTAGTTTTTATCTCTCCATTGTTCGTTTATGCAGAGAAAGACAGAGCGAATGAGGTGAATACAGCTGTGCGTCCCTGTGTTATTCTATTGAGTGAGTGACCTGTAGTGACCCCAGATAACCTCTGTAAAACGTACCATCACACACACATACAGAGGATTTGAAAGCTTTCCAGAACTGTGTGCTTATCGAGTGTGTGTGTGTGTGTGTGTGTGCGTGTGTGTGTGTGTGTGTGTGTGTGTGTGAGAGAGAATGTTCTCGAATCTAAAGCTCACATGTTTCAGCATCCCATTGAGCAGCAGCACACTGCCAGAGGCCCCTGAGACCTCTCACTATTGTAGATGTGGCTCACATGCTGCAGTGCATCGGATCCAGTTACCATCATATAATATTGAGAGATAAGATGACTCTGTGGGGGAAACTGCAGCGCAGCAGCTCAGAATGGAGGGAAGTTTGGACAATACAAATGATTCCTCTATGTCTTCCATCACAGACAGTCTTCAGCAGAGTACCGTGGTGAAGACTGTGGTATGAAGCAGTATGTTACTGGGCT
This sequence comes from Seriola lalandi dorsalis, assembly GCF_002814215.2. Classification (NCBI taxonomy): domain Eukaryota; kingdom Metazoa; phylum Chordata; class Actinopteri; order Carangiformes; family Carangidae; genus Seriola; species Seriola lalandi. Next base: position 98,096 of record NW_019520324.1, read on the forward strand.
TGTCAGATTAACTACTGACTACTTGAGCAAATTTAATGACAGCAACTTATGGCCAAAGTTCCAACCACAACCACACTACTTCAAGCTGTGTGACAGCCAATGAACTCAGTGACAGAGTGTTTAGGCCTCATGACTCAATACACAACTGTGTGAGACGTTCACTTCAGCCATGTGGGAGTGACTCAGGTCCATGGCCTGATGTGTGCTACGTGGAGCTGACTTTTGAATACATTATTTAACTTCATGTTTATAGAAGAGGTGAAAAAAAGCTGTATTATATTATTTAAATGTCCAATGTCTTGTCATACTTTGGATGAAGATTTATTTATTTTAACAGTTTTTTATTCAAATTTTCAATTCAAGTTCAATTCACCGTTTAACACTGGGGTTGGCATAAAGTTGACATGAATCAGAATCAAAGGCATAGCTATATTTACTGCAATGTCACCTATGTGGCCCAAAACCTAAAAATTAATTTATGAAATTAAAAAACTAAATTGTTGTTTATAATTATACACAGATTCTCCAAATACAATAATCATTTGCTATTTTAAGTTACATTTTTCATTTAAAATTGACTTTTCTGAACACTATATGAAAATAAACAACGATTGCTAATTTCAATTACAACAGGAATGTAAATCCACAATTCTGGATTAAATTTTTTCGATTAAACTGTTTTTTAGAATTAGAGAACACAATGGATATGCATAGACTATAAAACCTATACTGTATGTTTCATACATGTGCATCTGATAAAGGCCAGGTCTGATGAAGAGCATTGCTGAAAAGGCTCATACAAATCTTTTGTTACAGCCTTTTATATACAGCATATCTACTGGGACATTTAGCACATTCATGTCAAAGGTGGTGCAAATCTAGATTTATATAATTGTTCTGTCTGCAACAATCAAATCTGTCATTGTAATGCCTCACATGTTTAATGTTAACAGACCAGATGTGGCCGAAGAGCTTTCTGCTTTCATCTCTTAACAGCAACGTTCTGTTAATAACTATAGGCGAGGTAATTCTTTCCCTCTCTTGGTCTAAACATTCTGACATACACACAAACACCCATACACAGCTTTTTTTTATTAGAGCCTCTGAGCAAGAGCCTTCCTCCAAATTTTTCACTGCCTTTCTCCTCTCCAGCAAACTTTCCTTGCCTTCATGCAGGAGCAACATGACAGCGCAAAGGTACATGATGATTTGTAGGTGTGTGTATGGAAGTGTGTGTTTGTGTGTGTGTGTGTGTGTGTATTGTCATACTTGATTGAGGAGCTTTTGCTCATGGCCATCTGTTTGCTCTCGTACTCCAGCAACAGTTCCTCCAGTGCAGCAGCATTTTCTGAAACAGACACACACAAATACTGTAAATTACTGTAACATTCATCTTTGGGCTTATTGGGAATTGATTGGGTAAAGTTAATTTCTCTGGGAAATTTTCAGGTACAATGACATGACTAAACAATTCAGTGTGTGCTACACCGTCATTTATCTTCTAACTGTTGTATGGATCCTACAGTAATACCCAGCAGATGCATATTCCTTACTTTGTGATATATTAACACAAACTGGAAACATTTGTCACTGTTGTAAATTGTATGAATGTGTTGTTGGCAATGTTAAAACTTGCACTTGCTGATTATCATATCTCCAGTCCAAGAGCTTAGCTAACTTTTGTTTTACAGTCTGGAAACACGACTTTTCTCAGTTTCTAACGTCAACTATCAATCCTAGATGGAAAGAAAAGGAACTGCTGAGTAGGCAGCAATAATAAAAAGACACGTCTTTGGTTGTGTGTCATGTGCTGTGACGACACTGTGGACTTGTGTTCCCCTCTAAAGCCACAAGGAATGAAATAACTGCGACCACAAGCTTATCAGTAACATCACTGTTGGTATTCACTTGACACGTACCTTTCTTTTCCGTGATGAGGCGAACCAGCACACTGATGGTGTCTTCATTCAGGTCATCAGATATGTAGGGACAATTGTTACCTAAAGCGAGCAAATGAGACAGAGACAGAAAAAAATGACCCTTTTTCAATTATACAGCATATTTGCATTTTAGGTTCTGGAGTTTTGATCCAGTGTATTACCATTTTCCTGCACATTATTACATACAAATAGCACAAATACCAAACAATGTCATAGGCATATATTTACATGTATTGAAAAATACATAAAATAATACATTTGTAAAAATAATTAGTTTTTTCTATATAATATGGTGTATTTGAATGCTGGAAAATATGTGCTAGAGGTTCTTAAAGAAATATAACAATATACTGGTAATGTGCACTCGGCCCATGCATATACATTTTAAAATACATTTCAATGTAAACTCAGTTTCCAGTTTTTACCTAGCTAAAAGAAATATAGCCTAATACGACAATAATACAACAGCACCTTTTCTGTTATGTAGCCTACCTAATAAACTGATAGCTCTTTATATAGAGATTGGTTTGCTTTAACTCGGTATTACATCAGCTTCACTGCGACCTGTCAAAAAGAGACTAAATAAGGACGTACACTTCGCAACTTGCAGAGCCAGCACAGTTCACACTGTGCATGTCACTGCTGGAATATTGTGCCTCGGTACACGATGGGACTGATAGGGATGGATGTGGATGACTGAACAGCAAAGAATAGATATGCCTCCATGGTAACCCCCACCCCCTCACCCGACCATCCCATAATAGCACAGCACAGAGAGGCAGCTGAGAGGAGAGCGATGAGGACGTGGGGGGTCCAGAATAGCTCAGTCAGCGATCACGCTCCATTCAGCACTGTTGGAGCACACAGAGCTCTGTGTGTGTGTGTGTGTGTGTGTGTGTGTGTGTGTGTTTGTGTGTGTGTGTGTGTGTGTGTGTGTGTGTGTGGTGTGATGTAGCAGACCGCCAATGCAAGGTAACTTTGTGTATCTTTGAATTAAAGAACAAAATGTGCTTGTATAGATTGCATTTGTGCCTATGTGTTGTGAGTGTGTGTGTGTGTGTGTATTTTTTGTCTTTTCTTGCATAAGCAGTGTTAGGCTGTTGTTAAGCCAACACAATAACTCTGTCTCCACATTGGCTGTTGCTATGTGAGGATAACGGCATCCATTTCCCAGTGTGGCTGTCATTCTCTTCTATTTATTCCTTCAACAAAGTCAGACCCATGTGTTCAGTGTTTCATTGTCAGCAGTCACTCACTTTGTTTTCAGATGGGTTTATTCAGTTTAACGTTTGAGTTAAAATAAAAAAAAAAATAAATCACTTCATGTCAACCCCCCAAGTTTAATGTAATCTGAACACTGCAGCAACTAAACTCTACACTTCACTCTGCCCTTGTGCCTGCACAGACTGAGCTTCATTCACTGTAAACACGAAGTTGCAGCAAATTTGACTCCAGCACATGAAATTCTTTTTTCCTCTCGACCTTGCGTTTGCCCTTTCTGTTCCCCACCCTCAGCTCTCCACTAAGTCAAACTTTTCTCAGCTCTGCATAGTCAGAGTTATCTCTGCAGAATCTGACTTTAGCCTTGCCGAGCTGGGCCTGGCCTTGCTGTAATTCATCCCTACGGGTTTTCCCCCTGACTGGAGATGATGAGAAAAGTGCTGGAGTAAGAAGTTTACCTCTAACCTTTGCTCGGTCAGGACTACAGCAAGCAGACAGACAGACAGACAGACCACTGCAACAAGGATTGTTACATAACAATGCAAGGGAAAGGGGGTGAGAGTAAAGTTTTCCCATGGGGCACCTGCAGTCTTCTAACTTCCTCTGACACACTGCTTATGCCTCTGTCCTTTATCTGTCTTAGTCACATGAACACACACACACTTATCTCTGCACCACTGAATCCCCACTTAACATTGACACTGTAAAACACTATATTTAACTTTACATTGAGGTTAAATTTGTGCCTCTCGCTTATGAAAGTGATCAAAATACACTATTGTTAAGTCAATCCGAAATAATTCTCAAACTTACACTGAGACATGTAACTTTCCATGACAAGTTAAGAGGTTTCATATACAACACATGTTGCGCAGTCGAGGAATTGCTACCACTCAAACAATGGGACAGAAGAAGAAATCAGAAGGAGAGGAGTGTGGAGAAAGAAACAGGAGACATAAAACATGAGGTGAGGACTTGATTGAATTATTGATCTGGCTGGGAAAGGAGAGATGGATGGATAGTGTCATGTTTAGATGAGAAACTTTAAGGGTGTTTGAGAGCCAAGAAATCGGATGAAGGGAGAGTAGAAGGACAGATAAAGAGCGCTGCAGGGGGATGGGAGTTCAGGGAGTTTCCCTTTAGGTGCAGGGACGTCTTAAGTTTCACAACAAAGCACTCGGAGAGGAGGGGACCAAGGCAACGCTGAAAACAAAAGGCAGAGATCATTGACCTCTGGCGGCCATTGCAAATGCCTCAAACCCCCCATCATATCTGCATACAGGCAGGTTTTTTATTTAGATATAATCACCAAACCTGTTCCAGATCCAGATCACCCTAGCCTCCACTAAATGCCTATGGACCAAGAGGCATAAAAGACACAAATTAGTGGTTGTGGCTGAAGTGTTAGGAACGGAAACTAAAAAAATCTAGGATCTGGAAGAAAAAGAGTAACGTTCTCCCTGTAATCATCAACACTGAGCTACCAATGAGTCATCCGATACGCTCTGCAAAAAAGCTGAGTTGCTATAGTGGTTGCTATGTTGATGTAATTTCTTGTACTGCAGAAATTGTACATTTTAAATTACTCCTGCCCACCAGCTTTTTTTGTGCAGATGTGGGAGTTTTTGGATGTCACCTATACTTTGTTTTGAGTAACTGTTGTGTTTTAATCACTCAACTCAAAGTTTTAATCGTGACACCTACAGTAAATTGTCCAAAGCCACAGGTGTTGTGCCAGTGTCAACAGTTTCTTGATGTGTCAAATCGCTATCAGAGGTTCTGATCTGTTGAGGTGGCAGCTGTGCTCTGACGCCCAACATGCCTCACAGCACGTATGGCTACATGGCTGTCGTACAGCTTTCCTCTGAGCCTTGCGCCATCAGGTGAGTGAAGGAAAAGCCAGCTTAGCCTTTAAATCTACTTATGTTTACGCACAAAATAACTGTAAATCATGTATGCTGTCTGTCTGCTGCAGTGGAGTGAAACTGATACTGATACCCCTTAGATAAATCATGGAGTGGTGGGTAATACCTGGTGAGAACAGTATGTAAGTAGGGCAGAAAAAAAAGTCTATTTGTATATACTGTCCAGTGGACCGGACAGTGACCTAAGTGTAATGTATTATTTATTTAACTTGGTGAACTTTCATGTAACCGATGCATATGTTTGAAACAGTGTATTTCCCAAAATTTCTTGCATGAGGCAATCAAGTGAACACGATAGCAAGTTTGCAATATTTGCTGAACTCTTTCTGACTCACATTTTGAGTTTGTGCAACTGTAAATTAATCCAAGCACCTCATGACAGGCACAGTTTATCAAAATGTCTCATGATTTACGTGGAAATGTACCAGGAAGCCCACACGTCATTGTGGGTCCTGATCTACAGTTTAAAAAAAGCTGCATTGAGCAATGCTACAGTAGATAATATTCCCCGTGACCTTAGGGTTTCACCTGCTATACAAGCCTGAGAACCAGTTAGGTACAGTACATCGTGTACAACAAATACATAAAGGAAACATGGGTGTACTTCATACATTGTGCGCACCGCAGTTTACTGCACAGAAAAAGAGGAAGAAAGACATGATCTGTTAAGATCAAACCAGTTAGCACTGCTACACATGAGTTGTCACTTTATGAGAATCGATCTCTAAACTCAAAAGAAAAACTGATTTCTATTTGGGTCAAAGGCTGAAGGTCTATGAAGAGTCCTCCGGGACATTACGACTATACACTGTTACAAAAGACAGGAATAAAGAGCACTCATATTACTCTCAGACTGTGCAAACCACAGGGAACGGGTGTGGCAACTCAACACTTGTTTCTCTGCTTTATCCCTCTGTGTCTGTCTTTTTTCTCTCTCTAAACTCTAGTTTTCCATTTACTGATATCTACTTCTGTTTCGATTAATACCCCCCCACATCCTTCTGTCTCTCTTTCTTCTCCTCTCCTCTGTCTCTCTTCATACTTCTTTCTGTGTTTACTCATGTCAGTTTCTCTCTGACATCAGTCAGACAAGTGAGTTGATGGGAATGCTTTTTTTCCCCCTTTTCAAATAGGAAAATTACAAGAATAACAAAGCATGCTTAGAACAACACAGCATGCGTGACATGTAACGACCTCTGTGAGGTCAAAGTTCAAAATGATAAAAGGCCTACCATGTAGGATTGCGTGCAGTCACATCATAGACATACATGGACTGTGGCTGCACACAAAGACACTATTCTTTGGCTTTGTCCTGACTCCTGACAACACTTGACCACATTGTGTGCATGCTTGTGTGCTAATTTGGCATTTTAATGCACAAGTGTGACAAAAACCTGGACATAAAATGCTAGTTACAATAATCACTCTTCTTGCTACCTTTAAAACTTTTTCCTTGTTCCTTTCATTTTCTTTCTTTACTCTCTTTTGTGTTGTTTCTGCCAACGTATCCCTCTCACCTTCTTTCTGGGGTGTGGGGGTCTCTTCATCCCCTCCCTCCTTCTCAGCCGTGCAGCGGTATCCCTTCTTCTTCAGGATGTTGCAGATGAGGATACCCAACAGGCCCATCACACAGAAGATGGGCACCAAAGCAAAAACAGCATACTCTGCTGTCTTCTCCTCAGCGCTGCGAACCACCGTGCCGTTAATCGGTCCTCCAGCACCAGCGGAGGGACCTTTACCCACTGTGCGAACTGTTCTGACATGCAAAGCGTCTGAGAGAGAAGAAAGGAGAAAAGAGATAAGAGAGAGGCAGGTGGTAGAGCTGATTACAAAACTAAACTGAATAATGGATTTGGAGCATGTGAATGCAAAAACATTTTCAAGAAAGACAGGCACACGCTGCAGGAGCATGCTTACTTTTCACACAGGAACTCTGGGTGGAAACTTCCCCTGTGGCAGTGGACTGAAACCTGCAAATGGAAAAAGAAAGAGGAGAAAACAGCATAATTAGAGACATGGATGAGGAGGGAAAAAAAAGTGAGGGACTGTTTTACAATGAAAGAATGAATCAGCGGTTTTAGCCTGTGGCATGTTATGTTCAATGGTGCTCAATGTTGCCTGCCCATTGTGGGGAATGACGTACTGTATGTGTGTGTGTGAGCGCGCGGGTATTTTCTTGTTTTCTCGACCCAGAGAAAATGAAAGGACTTCATTTAGACCAAATAGAAGTTTACGAGGTACATGTTGGAGCAAATCCCTTTGAATGTCAGGCCTACAGTTGGATTGAGCGGTCAGTGGATTAACAAGCAGACAGGTAGGCCGCCAAAGAGACATACTGCCAGTTCTTACCCAGGCAGACAGTCCCCACAGATGGCATCTGAGGTCGCAGTGCCAGGGGTTGCAACATTTCGGCGGAGGATCTTGCAGGAGGCATGTGGACGGCAAAGTTCAGAGTCGAATGCATCTGAAAAGCTTCCAGTTGAGCACATTTGGCATCGCACTTCCTCTGTTCGACTTTGGATCTGTCCACAAGCCTGGAAAGACAGACAACAATTCTAAACTCAAGCAGAAGAGGCTGCAAAAGTACAAAATGAAGCATCTGTCTGTCAAATTTTAATTATAAGTCCTGACTCTCTGTTGACTGAAATCAAAACAATAAAACCATCTTTATACTTTCACATAAACATAGAGTGTTCAACAAAGGTAAGTACAAACAGAAAGTCTTGGTGTATCAGTAAGCGCATGTTATCTACTACAACTTCATAAATATAACCTGCAACAAAAGAGAAACATGACACACCTTGACAAAAATCCCCCTTGAGTTATGAAGTCATGTCATAAATGTTTGAGATAATTTAAACGTGATTTATGGAAGCAAACAACTTGATTCATGTTGACTGTGCTGACCACACACATAAATTACGAGGGAAGAAAGGAGATGCATTCAGTGTACGATTCAAGAATAAACTCTGGATCTAGTTAGCTGGAGGATAATTAAAAAACATGGGGTGAAAGTTTGTAGTGTCTAAAGAGACAATAATGCATTAGAAAGAAAACAGAAGCATTCAGTAGCAACAGATATTGGAATAGCAGACAAATAATGCACTAAAGATGTCGCTCAAAGTGGGTTCAATTGTTGTTAATCAATTTTGTTTCAGTTTATAGTCTCACCTTGGAGGGCTCCTCGCCTGCAGGGCACTGCAGACACACGCACCCTTCCCCCCACCGACACTGCACTGCTGCAGTCCCACCACAGCCAAACACCTGGAAGAGACACACAGACACAGACACACAGACACACACACACACACACACACACACACACACACACACACACACAAGTTCACGAGTCAGTGGTTTGCAGTTAAATTGAGTGCGTACACACACATTGTAAATCATGATTTGCATGCCACCAGGTCTTTCGGGAAACCAAATTTAATCTTAGAGTAACACACCTACATCCTTAAAAGTGCATAACACTCACGCAAACCAAAAAACACAACACACACATGCACATATTTACCGTGAGAAGGACAAGAGCTGAGCAGCAAAGGTGGTTCCTCATCTTCTTCAATGTATTCTTCTATGTTCATATGATCTGAGGCAGACAGGAGAATAGGGGTTAACCACATTTTAAAACATGATCACATCCATATATACAGCACAGTATATAGGTGTGCAATGTACACTGATATTCAAGGCTGTCACTTCAACCAAAGCAATTCCTTTGTGAACACAATCTGTTGACCTTTCAAGTGCCAAGAAATAGATGACCATGACATATCACGGCACAACATAACTCAATATAACTAGTAACATCACAACACATGCCGGCCTTCTCCTTCTGTCACACACACAAACAACCACATACAGTCCATAAGTATGCACACTCACACAAAACCACACATGGCAAAAAAAAACACCTGAGTCATTTTTGTGACTATATCCTGAGCGTAGTGGCTCTCGTGACCGGGAGGTAAGGAGCAGTTGCATATGCCGTAAATAACATTTACCATCAATCACAACCTTTTTATAGATGGGAGTGAATGGACCAGGGCTTGTCTGTGGCTATTTCAGGCCTGTAGGTACTCACATGCATATTTAAAGCAATTATCACGCTGCAACATATTCATTTGCCAACATGTGCTGACTTTCTCAACACTTGACATTAGCAGCCTCTGGGAGTATTTCCTGAACTTTAGGTGAGTCACAAAAATAAAATCTTCTTAAGGGTTTATTGTGCAGAACAAGTGTTTTTGGAAAATTGGAAATAAAATGAAAGCTAAAGCTCAACCAGGACAGTCTTCTAGTTGACACTCATGGGTCATGAGTTTAAATTTATATACCACAAGCTACTATACTGTGTTACAGCAAAACAGTGCTGTCATGTCTAAAGTTAGGTATTTCAGTCGGAAAATATTTTGACAGCTTATAGCCCACATAGCTTAACTCCCTGCAGTGGACACACTTACATATTCACATACACATAGAACAAGTGGCTGGCAAGGCATTTATTACTGCTACTACTGATGGTTCTACTTAATTTCATGGACTGAGATGAAATCAAACCTGAGGTCACTTATCAATTAGAAATTCTTGTTTTCATCATCGTCTTTTTTATAGCATCATGACACTTACACCAGCTATTTTGTAGGATATACCAGGATTGTGTTGTATAAACACAATGACTATGATATAGTGTCACATTAAAAAGGCAGCCGAACAGAGTATAGCAGAGTAGTCAGCATGATGCTGACTGAAACGTGCCGAAGATTACGGTTCAATTTCTTGCAAATGTGCTGAAGTTTAAAGAAATTACGCAAAATTTAGTTGGTCAGAATCCTATCCAGAATTCGATTAAAAAAAAAAAAAAAAATCATGTTTTTTCAAACTAATGTAAAAATAATTTGCTGTAATCACAACTTCCTCTGTGTGCACTACAACACTAACTGATAAGATAAAACAAGAGCTGAGCGCTACGCTCTCAGTTGTGGCCACAGTTACAGGACTGTGAATTCACAAAGGACTAGACTATTTGTGGTGGAGATTTTACTTTCAAAATGATAGACATGACACATTCACACAACATGAAAATCATTAGCACAACTTCAGTCCTTCAGAATATAGTGAATATGAATATTTGACTATGCCAAAGATTGGCAGCGCAATGTTAAGAATGTTTTTGGTTTGTTGCCTACTTTTCTCCCAGGAGGAGAGAATATAACTGACTGGTCGGTCCTAAATAGGTTTGTAAAACAGCCACTGACCGAAGCAAAAACACAAGAGGCATTTGAGATATGTCAAACAAAAAAGAATAGAGGGAAAAGAGAGACAGAATAAGGATGACAAGAAGGACAGAGGAAAAGACAGGAAACTGATGGAATGTATTGGAGTAGTCAGTCACAGCAGACCAAAAGTAGAAAGTAGAGAAGGAAAGAGCAGGAAGAGGGGGGATTGGGGGTGGAGAAAGACAAAGAGAGTATATGAGACAAAGAAAAAAGAAAATGTGTTAGAGGAGAAAGATAGAGCAGCATACTTACCCCAGACTTGCAGCTGAATGACACAGTTGCCGTGGCAACTCAGCGAGGATGCTGTGTGTACAGCTACAAATGCTGAGTCAACACCAAAGTCAAAATATATACTCTAACTTTCCTACGGCTGCTCAAAAGCAACAGAAACACCTGATCAAAGTTGTACTTGGTCCAACTTTGACAAGCAGCTCAAAGGTAACTACAGGGCTTCACAACGAGAGATTTAAGATTAAAAGTCTTGATTCGACAAAGATCTGCAGGGTAAGACCAAAACTCAACTAGAAAAGTTACACAAAAGTGACACAAAGGTCAGACACACATAAATTTGTGTAGCTGAATGAAGAATTCAGTGTACCTGCCTGTGTCTTATACTGTCACTCTGACCACAGACACACCCCTGACGTCCTAAGGACATGCCCCTTCTATCACAGCTAAAACAGTGAGTGAGTGTGTGTGTGTGTGTGTGTGTTGTGTATGTGCATGAGGGGTGAGGCTGCTTTAATGCAGCACTTCACCTTTGACCACACAGCAAAACATAATGTTTTAAACATTAGTTAGCAAGCAAATCTACCCTTCTCCCCTCAAACCCATTCATTCTCTCACTATGTGTGGTCAGCACACACGTGCACACACACACACACACACACACACACACACACAAACACTCATAGCACATCTATACAGCATATTCCTTATTTTATATGTGCACTTAGTGGTGGTGATGGTCTTGTGCACATTATCTATGCATTCATTTATAAAAGGTACTTGTTCATGCTGGTGACACACACACACACACACACACACACACACACACACACACACACACACACACACACATCTGGAATACCATAACATTCAGCCAACACTAAGCTGTGCCTTATACAAACAAGAAAATAAAAAATGTAACGAGTTTATGATTTTGGTCCGGCGAGGCCCTCATGCCAATGACAGGCTTCTGGAGCATAATTTCAGGGAGGAAGTGAAAGATAAAGCGAGGATAGAAAAACCACTAGTTCGAAAAAACAACACAAGGCTGAAGGGCAAGGGCTGATCAAGCTATAGAGGAAAAAAAGAGAGAAGAGAGAGAGGGGGAGAGATGGAAAGAAGAGAAAGTGGCAGGGAGATTGCTAAAAACTTCAGCCTGATAGCATGATATATATAGAGGCATTTGTTAAAATGCCATACAGACCAGAGCAAGAGGCTAATTACAAGTCACACATGCACACATACATATACACTTATACACACATGCAAACATGCACCCTCGCACACACAACACACGACACTCACAGCTGAAAAAAAGGAAAAGAAAAAAAACGATCAATAAAACGACAATGATAGAGAGAGCAAAACAAAAATGGGACCTACAATTAAGTACCTCTTTTTTTGGAAAGTGTCAAGTAACAAATTGGACCGGGTTAGAGGGGTTGAGGAATGTTTGCTTTCCACAGAGAACCTCAGTTGACCTCCAGAAGTGCAGCCACTGAAACAACTGCACTTAAACTCCAGCAGAGCCAGAGCAAGGTGAAAGTGATTTATGGTGTGATGGATGCATTTGATCCAAAATCATCATTATACAGCAGCACAATGTTTTTCAAAGGCTGGATTAAGGACCTTTTAGCTATTTATAAAGTTATGCTATTGCTATATAGCTAACATTAGCATTAACAATTTTTATTAATTGTTTACTTAAAGGTCTTGCGAAGAGCTTCAGCCATCGCTGTATTTACCATACGAGAGGTTATTTAACGCCCGCAGAGCAGCACTACTTCTTCAGGGCAGACCGGATGTTACAGTGACTTGCAACTTGCGACAGCAAACAGCTGATAATGCTAACGTTGGCAGGGTCGCAATAGCAAAACTTAAAAATAGCTAGATTACATTTTGCAACAGTAAAACTACAGTTAATGCAAAGATATTTGGTTAAAGCAAATTCATTCAGGAATTGTGGAACAGCAGACTTTGTCAGCTATTTCACCTGCTGGCTACGCATAGGTAAAGAGCAGCAAGTGTATGCCACAGCAACACATTCAGCGAAAATGTGCCTGAAGTACAAAATCCATGAGAGAGCATGTCCAAAAAGGATGTTCAAAATGTGCCTGCTGTCTAACCACTACTTTCAGAAGTCAGCCATTCACAGCCAGGCAGTACAAGCCAGCGCTGTCTGCATGTGATGCATTTGCATTTAAATCCAGTTAGGCTGAGGTTTTCCCCACAAACCCACTACAGAAGTGACCACCACACGTGGGACTTCCACTGGACCTACAGGCACATGACCGCCCCTGTATCCACGCTGGGGCCTTCTCCACCTCATATACCCATCCTTTTCTTCTTTTCCTGTATCCATCACAGTGTTACTCAAGACTCGCAGCAATCCAGAATCCGCTATGATCCTTTTGTCATGAACATTACATTTCTCCAAGGTCAGTGTAGTTTGCGGTAGATAACTGCAGTATATCCAACACTGCCTACATACTGACAGTTGTTGGATGAAGTGGAAGTAAAGGAGAAACGAAATCACCCTTAAGTTGGACACATATGTGAGCTGTATTGAGGGACCATTAATTAGACATAGCTACATTCTGAGGGGTCACAAGCCAGAAAATGTGGGAAAAACTGACTTAAAACATCTTTCAATACAGCCTTTACATAATCCCACTCAAGGAAATTAGAGTTACGTTGTCTGCTTGATGTAATTTTTATTTCTCTCTTCCTTGAACTCTTCCTTGTGCCCTTTCCATCTTCGCTTGCCTGTCTGAGCTGTCGCATTTTATTGCATTTGATTGTTTGCATGTTTCCTTTTTTATAACCCAGCTTGCTTCACGCCTGCTGCACTTTAGCTTGAAGGCTGCAATAAGATGGTGAGTGAGTTGAAGGAGCAAGAAAGAAAGAGAGAGAGAAAAAAAGAAAAAGAGGGAGGGAAGATGAGAGTGGAGGATATAGCAGGACATTAACACCTCTCAGAATACCCCGTATATACAACCATTTTATGTGAATGGACGAAAACAACAAAACATGATAAAAAGTCAAAAACACCTCAAAGTAATGGCAGAAGAGCGTGATGACTTTTCCTAAACCGTGTAAAATAGTAATTACCCAAAACCCACGCTGCTGTTGTTTGACACATTCAAATAACAAGTCACGACAACACCAAATGACCGGTCACATTTTCTGTGTTGTTCAGGGGACCTAAAAATAGCAATAATAAAGAAGTAATGGCGAAGGCATGACAAAAACATGGACATTATTCTATTCTGTGGTGGTTTTTTGGGCGAGGACCGGAGTCACAGCTCATGTATTTGAGAGCTTTTTCTGGCTCCTTGATGTCATGTAGCTGCTTGAGCTGAGAAATCCTGCTGGATGAAGCTTTGAAGGAACCACAAAAGAGGAAACACAAGACTGAGTGGAACTCCGCATCTTTCAGTTTGAGGTGACTGAGCAGCAGAGGAGATCAAGGTTAAAGCAGGTTCAAGCTGCCACCTTATTGGCTTCCAAATAATGAGCCATGTCTGTCAAGCCTTTTTATTTTTAATGCCAGTGTCAGGTCTACAGGCACAAAAATACATTTTAGTCATGCTTACATATCTTCCATATTTAAGTTGGAAGACTTAGAACCAAACCTCTGCAAACAATTTCTAACAGTGAGCCATCTGCTGACTCAATGGCAATATTGATGGGTTGTGACTTGAAACAGGATTCTTGCGTTACTTTGGTAATTGAGACCTCTGGTTTGTTTTTCAGACTGAGAAGAACAAAATGCTAAAATGAAAGGTAAACTGCCTGGCCTAGTAAACATTCAAAGTCCTTGGCTTAGTTAATCAAGCCACATAAAAAATTCACCAAAGTTTGCACAGTGTTAATGCCTTTCTATCCAGTACTCCAGAAACTCAAATAAACCCATTCCAGACTTTTTCAAGAAGTAAAAAAAAAAATATGTTGTGGTATTTTGCTCTTATCAAGCATTTGTTAGTAGACAGCAAGATGAAATTTGGGGGTGAAAAAAGGAGATGAAATGCAACCAAAGCCTCAGACTTAAACCAAAAGCATTGCCGCTACATTCAAGGAAATTTATTTTGATATGCATTAAAATGCCACCAGTGTATTTTCATATAGCCAAAAATTTAAGCCACAAGAAAGCCCAACACCAGACCAACCTGATGAAACCTGATGCTGGTGGATTACAGTCAAACAGTATTTTTCCACCGCATGGCACGACTCAACTCAACTCTATTCACTTTTAGTACCAGGTACTTCTTTTTCCACTGCTGATAGTATGCCCACAAAACTATCGTGAAGGCAACTTCATCATGACACACACACAAACAACAGAGCAGGTGATACCAAAAAAGTACCAGGTATCAGGTATTATGCCTGATGGAGCCTGAATTTGCTCTAATAGCAGTTATAATTCTTTTTATCCTGTCAATCCTGTGATTGGGTTTTAATCGAATGTCCTTTTTTAATTACAGTCCCATACTTAATCTTAATTTCAGGCACAGTCTCTCTTTATTTTGAGGGAAAATACATTGAATCTGTGTTAAATTAGCCTATGCATTGACAGTGAATTAATGACAACACAGAAACATGGATACTGCGGTAAGACAAGATTGAAACAACAGCTTTAAAGCTTCTCTATTCAAAGAGTCCACTGAACAACAGGGAAGTTCAGTCAGCCTAAAGATTTATCATGTACTGTATGCAGTGACTAGGTTTCATCCCGTCAATAACTACAAGTTTACACTGAGCTCAGCACAGCAGAGATTGGGGAGTGACTATAATAAACTTCCACACGAAGGAAACCTGGAATCTGAGGCTACAGGTGGATGCTTGGGCTTAGAAAATGCTACATTTAGCAGCAGCAGTATTTGCAAATCTAAGAGTGATGTCCCTGAAGTGACACAGGAAATGTGCAGTGTGCTGCAAAGTGAAAACTTGGACAAACTCACCAAAGCACATGACCATAACCTTTCCTGAACCCTGGGTAGTTTTACTTGCTGAATCTTAACCAAATGAGATTTGTGATCATTGAAACGTATAGTATTTGCTATCTCATACTATACTATTGTACTGTATGTCATATTTAGTGTAGTAGGAGCAGTTGCCTGCCTGAACTGGTTTTCAGGCTTCCTTCAATTGCACAATTACCAAAGTTTTAGTTAAACTTTATAAAGACTAATAATAATCTCCTATAACTTTATTTTAACTAGGTTTGGCCTAACCATAGACCAGGTCAGGTTTACAGCTTTTTGGTTCTTTGTTCTTCATACAGTCACACAGAACTAAACAATATTGTTTTGTTGAGCCCTGAAAATATTTTACAATATGAATTATGATGACAGTCAACATAGTCATCATCCTTTTCTAAACCTTTACTTAACTGAAATATCTTCAGAGTTTTATAGGTGTAGTGATGCATCATCAGCGAAAGACAAGTTCAAAGGATTACTCGCTGCTCTTCAGGTTGAGAATTCCTCCTTAGTCGTAGGCTCATAAAACCTTTTAAACATCCATTAGATTATCTCAGAAATGCAATGTCACCAAGTGTGACACAGGGTTGTTCTTCTTAATTCATGAAGAGTTCTAACCTCTAACCATCTCTGAGGTGGATTTCCCCATCCATCATGTGTTAGAAAGTCACAAAAAAAGGCAACGCCAAGTTCCCGTGCCGATAATGGCTACCTATTAAGCCAGCTAGGTCATATAGTGTGTCCAGTCTTAGGAAACACCTCGTTGTGATGCACATGAGAATAATCTTCCAGCCAGAGGAGTGAAATGAAATACAATAGAAAAGAACTGAGCCGGCAAAAAAAAGGTTTAAGGTAATTATACTCCATTATCCATCAGACATTTCGTGGACCGAGAGATAATGTGCACGTGTATGACAACGACGCGATCGGGACAACCATACCCTCTGTTTGACTTAATGGAGGTGCCCATTATCGGCAAATGAAAGGCTGATTTACGCCAACACTTTCTACGTTAGTGCTCAGACAATGTCTCATTATGGGGAGCATGTCTGATAACTGTGCAGGTGTTACCTCTACACACACATACGTCTGCAGATGCATTTTTCTCACTGCCTTTTTGTGTCTGTCGTTCCTCCTTTATGTCCTTGGGTTGACCTGATGCCAGTCATGTTTTTTTCCAGTGGAACTGTACACCAGCAGAACCTTTATGGGCCTCTCCTGTGTCTCTGCTGCACACTGTCTGTCAGACATCACTATGTTGGAACAAGAGACGTGAGAGAGTGGAGAGGATGAGAGGAAGAACATGCAATAAGGTGCTCAGTTTGTTTACAGCTCTGCGACACCGCCAGAGTAGTAGCACTACTGCAACCGGAGATCCCAAAATGCAGCAGGGCAACTCTGCACTGTCCCAATTTCCCACAGCCACCACGAATTGATGTGCATACGAAGAAAAGAGAAATGTTTCCTTTCCCTTTGTTCATGAGAAACAGATGCCACATCTTATGGGAAGTCATAAATTCAAATGCTTCTGGCACAATCCCTGCTACAGTTGTGTTCCTAACCAACTGTTCAGTTGCTTAAGTGACATGAGAGTTTTGTAGATGTAATTTTGTACTGATATTTGGAAGTTACGTTGAAAATTTGAAAGTCTTTTTTTGGTTTGTTTTTTTTAGTAATTTAGATTTTAATGACTGTCTCATTACAAACAAGAATAATTCTAAAAACAGAAAAGAGACAAGGACACTTTGCTGTTCCTTAACCCAGCAGAAGCCACCCAAAACCAATTCTCCAAGCTCTCCTTTAATTCTTTATTTTCAGTGTTTTAGGCTGTCAAAAGCAGAACAAGGGAGAATCAAAGTTGTGAACATATGTGAGACTAGGCGTTTTTTATTTTCTCTTACATCACCACAATCAACAGTGGATGTAAATCAACTCCTTATGTCCCAACACCTTAAATTATAGCAGCATGCATGCACACTATAATTAAACAATTTCCATTTTCACACACACACACACACACACACACACACACACACACACACACACACACACACACACACGTGTACACAGTGTTAAAAACAACACTTTCAACATGTCATCTCTATTTGTTGAACAATACAGAGGATTTAGTTAATGACTGTTTTAGTCACTGGAAAAATCTACTCCACCATGTCTCAGAAGTTGAGCTCAGGTAAAGAAAACATGATTTTTATCCCTCGTCTGAGCAGATTTTCTCCGTTCTCCAGTTTTTCTCATTTCTCACATTAATGGATGTCTGCTGTAGGTCAGTGGGTCCAAAGACAGACATTCCCTCTTTGGAGAAGTGGATGCCAGAAAGAGCAAACACTGAGAATTTTAGCCAGGCCTCTGGGAATGTTAAATATGTTAAACAACTCCATATGTGTACCGAATGTACTGTAATCATTATATGTGAAATATGTGAAAGCAGTTTCTTAGAAATTCCTATGGATGACAGTGAAAAAAAAACATATCAGCAGATAAGCAAGGAACCATGATTTTGCAACCCTGCAGTTTGCCCCCAAAATGCAAACCCAACCACAGACACGCACAATCACATCCACATATATTTATGGATCTAAATATGCTGTGTTTTGAGTTGTATTCAATATCTCTATAAAAGTGCTGCTACAGACGAGAGGTCCAATTTCCTGCTTTGTTGGCTACATTGTCATTACTCAGCGGTTGTTTTGAAACGGGGCATGTCTGTAGCACTCCTCACATGAGGGATTGTGTGGATCCTCTCCAAAACATGACACACACACACACACAAACACACACACAACCACACACACACGCGCAAACTCAACACACACGCACAGTCACTCACTTGTGCCTCGTCACAAAGAGATCAAGCCGGACATGCTGGTGTGTGATTTACTCTGGCAACTGAAAGCCAGCGATTGGTTACTGGCGCGTTCAGATAGCAGATTGTGGTTGCTTTCAGATTTCCTCCCCCACAGCCGGCCTGTGGGGGTAGCGAACGTCTGCAGTCTCGTTTTCCTCTTTTCTTAAAATTTATTTTTAAGACTGTGGCATTAAACAGCATACAGTAGGGAGTGACAGGCCAGATGGAGGAGACAGAGGGGAAAGGTCGTGAACTCAGGCCAAGCAGGGCGAGATTACCGCCATCTGCTTTTCTTCTGACTGGACCAAATCTCATTAAATGTGGCCGAGCAACCATTCAAGGTGCAAACCACATTACAAATATAGCGTGTCAATATAATGTATGAGCAGTGATGGAAGAATTTACTTTGTTTTCTTAGATAAAACTTGGAATACCATGCTGTAATCAAGTAAACCTACAAGTGAAAGTCCTGCGTTGAAAAACTTAGCAAAACATCAAACTACTCATGTACTATGTAAAAGCTGTAGTTGGTCAAGTTGGGACTTATTTTAACTGCTTCATATACAGGTCAATCAATACAACAAGGCATCACATTGATCATATGTTTATATATGTAAAATCTTGTTGTGGTGGAGTAGAAGTCAAAGCAAATCAAAAGAAAAAATAATCACCAACTATTTTGATGATGGATTAATTGTTTGTCATTTTTTTTAAAACAAAAATGTTAAACATTCCTTGGGTCCAGCTTTTCAAATGGGAGGATTTGCTGTTTTGATTTTTCTGACAGTAAATTAAGTAGTTTTAGGTTTTGGACTGTTGGTCAGAGAAAACAAGAAAATTGAAGGCATCACATTTTTTTTTTAAACACTTCATAGGGTGAACTGAGAAATAATTAACAGATAAATCAATAATTAAAATAACTGTTAGTTGCAGCCCACTCAAGTAAAGTGCAGGAACCTAAAACAGCATTTGAGTAAATGTAGTTAATTACATTCCACCACTGTAAATGCCTTATTGCATAATCCATAATTTTTTAAAATGTAATTTGGTCCCAGCTAAGGAGTAATACATCCCACATGTATGTAGCTGTAACTATAACAGCATTCTTTTTCCTTCTAGCAATAGTCTGCAGGGAAAACACAATTCACAGGAAATTAATAGCTAGGGATAAATTGTGGCACCACAGTATGAATGTCTGTGTAAAATACAAAAGAGCCGAGACATCCGGGAAGTGACGCCCTGAGTTTGAAAAGAATGAGCCCCACTGACAGAAACCCTCTGCAGCATGACTTGCAGTTTGCTGACTTACTATAAAATGATGAGAGTGCAGCAGGAGCATAAGCAGACAAATACAGAAACACAATGGTTGTCCTGAGGAAAGTAACAGGAAAAACAGTGAACAGGATACTGCTGTCCACCAAATTCAGCTTTCCCATTAAGAAATAACTTAGAAATTAAGACTCAGTGTCTAAGTGCATGTATACTATAAGTGTATGTCAGTGTCAGGAGAGCGCGTGTTTGCATGCTCATGCCAACGAGCAGGTTTCTGTCTTTATGTCCCCCTGTAATTATCCCATCCTCCACCAATCTGCGTGTGCAGAGTGCTGAGCCAGCTTGGACCGGGATCTGCGGCCAGTGCAGTGGGAATTTCTTTGGCACAGAGTTTCCTGGCTGACATTGGGCACGGGGACGGAAGAGCGTTGGGCAGCATTCCCAACTACTCTGGTTGACCGGATGGACAGACAGATGACAGGATTGATGGGGTAATTAAAGCTTAGCGGAGTCTTTAACTTCCACATACACACATGCTCGAACAGTGCAACAGGCAGTGCATTAGTCTATATCAAAATCCCCTGATAATCCTGTTATCAGCTCCAAGCTACAACATACACACTTCAGTCTTTCTTCCTCACTCCATCTTCCTCTTCTTTGTCTTTTCTTCCTCTTTCTCCAAACTTTCTACTATCATCATTCCTTCTTCCCAAAACCATAAATACATACAGTAAATGCTGGGTGGGGTAGAGTATAAAATGGGGGTTAAATTTGGCTCAGTATAAATCCAAATACACACTCTTGTTGCTGTGCTTGCGCACATGTTTGTGTGTGGGTGTGTGTGTATAATTACAGGTGTCAGTCTTGCTGCAGGTAATTAACGCATCAGTTGAGCAAAAAATATGATGAACAAAACAAAATATGACTTTCTTCCAGAAAGTTGCACATCTAGACACTAGACCTTATATGTTCACCGAAATGATAACTCATCTGTGTGTCATTTTGTGGCTAAAAACATGTTATAATCCTGTTGGGAACTCTCTCAAATGTCAAACACACAAAAGCACCGCAAAACGCAAAACTGTGCAACAGTCAGAGTCTATTTAATTCTTAAAAAGGCTTCTAGCACATTATTGTCCTTTCACAAATCTGTGAAATCATGCAAACTGACCTGTGTAGTTATTTTCAACTAAGACCAATATACTTTTGTGACTATAATGATATGATTGTGCTGTTTTAATGTTGTTTGGAGAAAATAAACTATAATCTTTGGAAAACATATTTTCTGTCTGAAACCTGGTCCAACAGATGGCAGCCATAAACAGCTCTGTGCTTTTTAGACCAGTTAAAGAATATGTGTTCACTGGTTGGTTTTATGAGTTTGTGAACTTTTGCACCAAGCCCTCTCCTCTCTGTTCCACTTCAACTCCACTTTGGTGACAAACAAATAAATTATATATTTGCAGAGCCAGTGTATAAAAGAAAAAAAACAAGCCAAAAAAAAAATTAACAGCAAATTCATTAAAACATGCTTTGGCCAAACCAAAAGAAAGCCCTGCGATATCTTTCAACATCTGCCACCCAGAACAAACACATACTGTATATAGACACACATACATTGAGTTTTTCCTACAAGAGGACACGAAGGACTGAAAGTGCTTGACCGGAAACAGGACGTTTTATAGCCTATTTCAGTCTGTCTAAAAGAGGCAATATCAGAAATTTTAAATGGTTTGTACGTTGAACTCTGTTCACTTGGCTGTGACTAGACAGTAGTGATGAGTAAACTTTGTAAAACTTGTAAAATCCTTCCTCAAAGTGACAGCATCATAACCATGTAGATACATGCCAGTGAAGCTGTACATGGCCCTCTTCTGGTGGAAGTGTGTGCATGTGTGTGTGTGTGTGTGTGTGTGTGTGTGTGTGTGTGTGTGTGTGTGTGTATGGTTGTCTGTGAGAGAAGTCGAAAGCCTCTTATTGTTACAAGCGTACAGGAATTTGGATTCGGACAATGGAAGCTCTCTGCCAAAAATGACAGTCTCATCTTGGTGCTTGTGTAAGTGCTCGTCCTCATTACGCAGCAGTACATCCTGCCAAAACCTCAGCAGTATGGTGTAGTATGTGATGGCTATGATACACAACTTAAAAAGAGCAGTTGTGAGCAAACAGACTGCAACAGATAAAAGTGTGAGGGACACACGTCAATATTAATACCACACACACACACACACACACACACACACACACACACACACACACACACACTTCTTTTTAATCTCTATGCATCATTCTTTTACAGTACGTATGGCTTTTGTTATATGCATTGTGTAAGTTGGTTTGGACTTGACTGGTCAGCTGGCTTTGATGTGCATCATCCATATAATAAAGGATAGTTTGAGTTTGAAAATAAAGCAAAGCCAGCTACTCTTCACTTCATTAAAAAGAGAGGAGGAGGATCATACTACCAGTGAGGTCATCACGTACCCATGATAGTGCGTCAAGCATGCACTCACTGTCATTAGAGAGCACTGGTTCCCATGGTTATTATAAGTCTATTAAATGAACAGAATTACAAGTGTTCGGTTGGTTATGGCATAATAATCGGAATAATCCACTACGTTACCAAAACCAGGAGCTGGCAAATTCTCCATAGGCTAAATGCTATCGTTAACTTTTAGTGACTAGCCTATACGAACATCACAGCATAATGCTAGGTCTGTACTATGAAAGCCACAGCAGATAAATAAAACATACAGCCACAGAACTTGCGCATAAACACTGACAAACTAAGTCAATTTGTTCATCTAAAGTCTTGAGCCATAAACCAGTTGAAACAAACTGCTGGAACTCCGTCCAGAAGTATCTATAGGTAGGTTATCAGTAGCTTATGTGCCATACCGTCCCCCATAAGGCACACGAAGGCATATGAACACTTACCGCCGCAGGCAACTCTGGTCATAACGGTCGGACAGGATTTGAGGCGAGAAAAGCTCCACACGAGTCGGTAGTGACTGATGTAACTTAACTACTGGCTTCAGCAGACATTCAGACAGTTACTACAAGGTGGAAAAAAAAGTTATGGGACTTACCGGTTTGGTGAATAAATATGGTTGAAATCAGTGTTCAGAAGCGAGCATCATCCGTTGTAGTGGAGTTGATAGGTGTAATTAAAAAACGGCGTGAGGATGGATGAAAACCACAAAGCCGGTTCACGAGGTTCCCCCTCCCGCTGTCTCTTTCTCTCTCTTTCTCTCTCTCTATCTCTCTCTCTCTCTCTCTCCGGCTCCTCTGTGTGTCTCTGTCTGTGTGTATGAGTGTGTGTGTATGAGTGTGTGTGTGTGTGTGTGTGTGTGTGGAAAAAGAAAAAAAAGAAGACATAAACACTGAAGTGGCTCTGTGAGCTCACAGTGCGTCACCGCTGCAAGCTGAAACCCCCGTCACTGTGTATGTATGCGTGTGTGTAAACCCCCTCTGTCGGCTGTTGGCTTTCCTCAGCAGGTGGCTTTGGCTCACAAGCTAACGCTAGTAGCTCATAAGCTATAGATGTTATTGTATGGAGAGTCATCATAATGACCCCATAGGCTATATGGGCGCCCAAAGTGTCGAATAAATAACTTAAAATAGACGAATAAAACATTATAAAAAGATAATAAAATGATATAATACAAAATGGTTGTTCCTTTGGTCTGAATGAGCTGACAGCCAACCAGACACAGTGTTTGCCTCTGTTTCGAAAGTATTACTAGGAAAAGCACAGGTGTTCCTTATAACATTAATCATTACTCTGCTCTGTTTACGTGTCACAGTAAGATGTGACAGTGTAACAGTGAGCCAGCATGCACAATAACAGGAACCTGAAGGTGAAGCAGCTAAAGGGACTTCAGCCATCATTCACTTTAGTATTTGGGCCTGTAATTCTCCTATTGTGGCGGGTCAGAATATCGTCAGTGAAAAAGGCCTGTTGTTATGTACAACTGATTAACTATATGATGACCTACATACAGTTCATCAAACGTGGGCTACATACCAACAAGCCTTTGCAGGTTGCCTCTTGCAACACTCACAGGTCTGAAACATTAAATTTTGACATTGAGAATCGTCCCTCTCATAACCTAAACAGAGGAAGCCAGTTAAATGGATGATTTGTGTAGTCTGTTAATCCATGCATACATTTCAGCAGTATTATTAACTTATTTGCTGAAATTTAACTTTCAATTATTCTTAGGATAACATACTCCTATACCAGGGTCTAGGCTAAGTATGTGTTTGAATCTAAACAGTCACTCCCAGTGTTGCCACATTGGGAAGTTTGTTGAAACTTCCTATTCCAATCATTGTTCTGTCATAGCTGTGTGATAAAAGACTTGCATGATTGGAAAAAAAAACAGGATTAAACCTTCCCCTACTTATGTAGACAGTTTTTTTTTAGAGAAACACTTTAATTCTTATTATCATGGACCTTTGAAGATCATGTGTTTGACACTTGCAGTACTATGCAAGATTAAAAAGTGACATGGCTTTTTCAAATTCAAATAATATTGTTAAATCTGACACCAGTGAATGAAGGAGATTTCCACTGGCCCATGCTCCTTCCTGTGGGATGAACCAGTGAGTCAGTGTCAGTCAGTGACTCACAATATCAACCAGTCACACTATTTAGACACAGACGAATCTCTGTGCTGCTGTCTTTACGGACTCTCTCATTCATCACAGAACCTCACTGATTAGTACATTTGAATACTGTGTGTGAATGGAAGTGGGTTGTAACTTGTGTGTGTGTGTTCATGAGAGGGGAAGGGGTATTGTTTGTTTGTGCGTGTGTGTGTGTGTGTGTCCTGAATAGCCTGCATTCATACTGTTTTCCTCTATACACTGCAGGGCTATTATATCACTGTACACTTCACTGTGGATCAGTGGGTTAAAGTAAAATGAATAGTGGAGTGACACTGACGCGTGCTAGTAAACACCACATTGTAGGTGAGGATGGCGTCATATTAATAATTAATGAAAATCCTGGTCTTCAGCAGACTGCCTTGGCCTTCTTTTAGTATCCATTTTTAGGAGCACCACATGAAAGATCCAAGGTTGTTTCCACTCGATTTTAAGGAAATGAGTGTGCCTACATAAGGTTGTGTCTTACTTTGAGTTCTTGCTACCAGCAGTGACACTAGTTTAAGTTGGCAAAAGGAGGGCTGCAGCAAATGATTATCTCTCTTCTCAGTTAATTAGCTGATTTATTTTTACTTGTTTAATAGTCTATTCATAAAATAGTGGGAAAATACCCATCAAGGTAATCATCTTTGACTTCTTCTCAAAATATTTAAATAAATTGTTAAATAAATAACAATGAATTATAAAAAATTGTTCCTGAGTCATTTTCTTTTGATTGATTAATCCATGATTCTACTAACAGTTTAAGCTCTTACTCCTTTGCTCCCCATAGTCATGGTTTCTTCCACAGTACCTACATGTAAGTACCAGTAGGAACCATGAAGTTTTTTATTAGTACCAGATCCATGCAACAAAATTACACTGTAAATCATGAGCTGTGGTGTAAAGTGTCACCAAACTTAATTTGTTGTATTTTGTAACTTTTAAGTGACCTACACCTCGCCAGCTGAAGAAAGAAGAACAGGTACAAAATGGCACCAGTGAACTGATTTAATTACAAAGAGGAACCCACAGTGACAAAACAAGAACAGCTACTTACAGGAAGAAACTCTTGATAGACTTGATAGACTGTCACCATGACAACCGCAAGATGTCAACCAAAGCCAGAGATAAACAGAGTTATGATCAGGTGGTTGTTTTTCTTCCTGTTGACGTCTGTAACAGGGAAAACGTCAACATCACAAAACTCAATCTTTCAGTCAGCCTGAGCACAAGAGAGGCCATCTTGTCTTCTTCTGGAAAGATCTATGACAGTTATAATTTAAACATGACTGACAGCGCATGCCAGAGGGAGGGGAAAAATACAAACAAAAACAAACCTTACACAAATATATAAAAATATGCCATTAGATTCATATCAACAATTGAGGACCGTGGGTGCACTATTTACAGAAAAAAAGGCAATTTATACCAATATTTACAACAATAAAGACTTTGTTCACATACGGGCACGAGGAGGTTGCTGGAAGTGATGATAGGATGAGTTTGACGTGATGGTGAAAATTGAGCATGAATCTTCTGTTTTCTTGGCACACAACATGCTTCATTCTCTCAATCCTGGTCAAATTAGCATTGAGTTTTACTTCATATCTAATACGCAGTGTGTTTGCGTGTGTGTGTGTGCATGCTTGTATGAAGAGAGTCTAAGCTGATACACATGGGGTCAAAACCTACAATGCAACTGTTGAAAATATGATTATTCAGTCATTTTTACTTATGTGACTACTGAGGAAATGTAAAGTACAAAATATAAATGTAAAGTATATTCTTAAGGCAGATTTTTAAAGAAAATCGAACTTTCTGAATCAGCCGAATTGAAAGTTATTGACTCCAACTATGGCAACACTTTAAGAAAATCATGAACAGAGCCATCACACTAAACAGTTTTCAGCCCAGGTCCAGGACTGGTCATGGAGCTATGACCCTTTTTTGCTGCTCAACTCCATTTTAGAAATGCGCTGGTACCAGCAGAAATAACACAGAGATGTTTCACTGTTCACAGAAAATATACTAACTCCATTCTGCAGAGAGCTCTCCATTGCTCTACGCCCAGCATAGATATACAGCATGGGTAACTTGGCAGCTCTTGGCGCTGAGAACACAAACATGAACTTTGCTGTGAATCATACGGAACATTAAAAACACTTACATTTGCTACCTTGACATTACGTAGACATAGTTTGACATTTTGGGTCATAATCATATTTGTTTTCTTGACAAGAGCAGGGTAAGATACCACTTTCAAGTCTGTAAGGTAAATAAAAAGCTACCACCAGGAGACTGTTAGATTAGCTTAAACAACACTCCAGGAAAGTCATTAGAGTCTGTCAGGAAATAGTAACAGTACAACCCCTCATAAAACTACAGTGTTGTTTTTACATTATGGGTTTTATGATGATTTATGATAATAAATTAGTTTTAAAGGTGTTGGTAGGTGGTTTTCACCTTGCTTTCTCCCCATTTCCAGTAGTTGTATTGAGCTAAGGTAACCATATCCTGGCTGTAGCTAAACAATTATCAAACAAACATGAGTGGTATCAATTGTGTTATCTCTAGACAAGAAACCAAATGAGTGTATTTCCCAAACTCTTCCTTAAAGTTTGCTAAATTTCTCAAACTTTCCTCTGCTGTATTCTTCACATGCTACCACAGGCTAACTGGAATTTTGCCTCAATTGTGGGCAGAAAATCACAAACAAGCTCCTTTTTCCTTATACTACTTATAACAGAGCACTTATGGAGTGTCCACAGACACAGGTCGTTCGACTTTTACACTTTCAGAGGCAGAGAGCTCACTAGATAGTTAGCAGCTATCACAATGACCAGCTAATCCTCTTAACTGTTAGCTCTGCTCACAGTGGGAGAGTTAATCCTATGTGGATGCATTTGGAAGTGGGAAAGCTGAGGTGAAGTGCCCAGATGGCTGGTTAAGGTGCAATGAGGTTTTGTAAGCTTGGAGGGATCAAAGACAATCACTGCTTAGCCCCACAGCCCGAGGCTAGGGTGTGTGTGTGTGTGTGTGCGCGCAAGGACAAGTCAGAGTCATCCTTCTTTTCCACAGACATCTGCTGTGAGTCGAAGGAGAGAGAGTGTGTGTGTGTGTGTGTGTGTGTGTGTGTGTTAGTGTGTAACTGGCTTAACTTTTAGCCCTCTGAAGGCACGTGCTGGTGCTCAGCGTTTGTCCTTCTGACCTACTCTTTCTTATGCACTCTCAACAATCAATACTGAAATCTGTGTTTGTGTGCGTCTGTCCATAGGGGTGTAACAAAACATGCTACAATTCATGTAACAAAAATGCCACAATACGCACCACTGAGCTGAAAAACAACTGAAATATTAAACAGATCTTAACATTTGGCACGCAAACAGGAAATAGAGTGAGTGCGTTCTCTGTCAGTCCAACAGCTGAGTTCAGAAACAATGTGAAAGTTAATTTTGGAATTGATTTGACAGCTGGATGATTTGCAGTCTGGTATGTTTTGTAGTGATGAAAATATTTCCTTCAGACCCTCACTTTTCTGATCCTCTCTCTCTACGTTTATGGAGTCATACCACTCCAAAACAAGAACCCTGTATTGTGCATCAAAGCATGAGTGGACTATATTGTTACACCCCTAGTGTGCATGTACTGTATGTCCGCTGAGGCCAAACTATGCTGGTTTATCTTTTCTGGTAATCAAGCCAGGACTTCCTTGTTCTTCAAAACAAAAAAGAAAAAGTGAAAGCTGCATCTTCTATAAATTAAGTGCTGTAAAAGAAGGCGCTAAAATCAAAACCATAAATACTGTACATAACTATCTTTATCTGCTACCACAGCCTAGCGTCACTTCTGCTATAGAAATCAGCAACAACCAGTCCTGATTTCCCTCCTGACAGAATGCTCAATAAATTGAAATTTCATGGCAAAAGAAATCTCTTCAGATCCCTTAGTGTCAAAACTTTAACACATTCAAGGCTTCACATAGTCATGTTTAGGAGGAATGTGTCCAATGCACCTTTTTCTACCAGTAGTGGGACACTGCTTCAAAATTGAAAAATTAAATAAGAAAAAAAAGATACAATGTGATTATCTGTGGAAAACACACATTTATGTTTTTCACAAATGTCCTCTGATTCAGCGAGTGAAGGTTGTGCATTAATGTATGTGACTGTATGCATGTGATTATAGTCTTGTTAGATACCCTTGCCATATATTGCACTTAAATGATGCTCTCACTCACTCTCCCCTCTACAGGAGAAAAGATTATTTAGGTGGTCTCATATTTATAAGCAATGATCGTGGAGTAGATATTATTACATCCCTACTGGGGCCAGAAAGCCTGCCATCAGGGGTTGTTGTTTAGCCCTGGCCAGTCGGGTTTAAAGAGCAAAATTTGTCGTCCTTTACTCCTTTAGAGGCTCACAGACGTGAAAGACTGAGCCACTGTGCTAAGCTTGAACTCTAATAAACACTAACTCAGAATACCCATCAAAGTACAGTCTGTGTTGGTATGTTTCATTCATAGATATTCATATATTTTGTCATGACATCTTCCTCTGATCTTCAGGAGGCTTTTTGTCTGAAGTTCAGGTTAAGATGACGTGATGATGGAGTAAAGAGCTGATGTCCAAGTCCAAAACAACCCAAAGAAAAATGTCAAAGAACAATTACATGCTTCACTCATGTTGAAGTTCACTTAAATGTCCTCCCGTGCAATGATATTCTGGAGAGTCCAAGTCCTCGTCTGTCTCCTTCCTTCACTTGTTCTCAGTCCGAACATGTGACCACCTGTGAAAGTTTGGAAACGTCATTATTTCATTCTTCTCTGAATTCTGTTTCTGTCAGTCAAGACTTGAGTGTAAAAGCGCATTTCTAGACGATACTTGCAGATGCCGAAAAACGAAATACGCACGCACAGACGCCACTCAGTGAGGAACAACGCACACCATCAGAAACATTAACACAAGAAAACTGGGTTTGAAGTGATCATATTCATTTGTAAGTTCAGGAGGGAGTTGACAGCCATATTATGCACATAGAGACTGTCGGACTGAGCAGAAGACCAAAACAACAACACCAAAAAGTGAGAAGTCCGCTGAGGGAAAAGGACAGGAACTTGTGAGCAGTTCTCAGCTAGAGGGAGGTGGGGGTTGGTTGTTAAAAACTGGGATCAATTGTCTCAGACCCTCCAAAGCAAAAGATGGTTGGTACTGTCGTCCCGTCCGACTGTTTCACTGCTATTGGTCAGTCTGAAATCCTCATAGCCATCACCGCCAGATATTACTAGATGATTTGTTTTTGGAGGGATGTGGGCGGAGGCCCTGCGACGCGCAGAGTCACGCCTTTGGAGGTTCCCATCAACTGTGCTGCCACTCTGGTTGCCTAAGAAAGAGAGAACGGGTTAAAGGTCGAGAAAGGTTCAGCTTTCTGCAGCAAATGTAGAAAAATGCATATGTGTAGACAGGTGCACATTAATAAAGTTTTTAAACACCAGTGCGTAGGCCAGTGATGTATAAATTATTGATTGCAAACAAAATGTCTGAAAAGGCAGTAAAAACCTGTGGAGTCAGTTGTTGGAGGAGGGAAGTTCATGTCAAATCCTTCTGGTAGTTCGATTGATGTCAGGAACCGAACATGGCCCGTGTGTCCGTGAGCCGAGCCCATCGGCATGAGGGGAGATTTCAGTGTTCCAGCCCCAGTTCCTGAGCTCACCGCTGGGATTGCCAATGTAAGAACCACCCCTGTGGATGAACACTGTCTTGAAATATGCTTTGTTTTTGAATCCAAGGAGTAATTTAAAACATTTCCTCAGAACCACGTTATACAGACATCACAGGCAAAATACACTTTTGTTACTAACAAGACAACATTTAAA
The DNA here is from genome assembly GCF_002814215.2 of Seriola lalandi dorsalis. Lineage (NCBI taxonomy): Eukaryota > Metazoa > Chordata > Actinopteri > Carangiformes > Carangidae > Seriola > Seriola lalandi. The sequence goes on from NW_019520324.1 coordinate 128,343, forward strand.
AGCCTTGTCATTTGCTGTTTTTTAATCAACATTTTCCTGAGCAAAAATAAACACTAAATATTTTTGAATGTGTATAGCATATGAGTTTTTTAATACTGTTTGCACGTGAATGTACCATCAAATCGTTGCCCACGTCTGATTTAACAATGAAATGGATGGATTTATGGATTTGTGGATCTATGGATTTATTAGACTAAGAAGTGTGTTTTTACCTGCACTTGTGCCAATCCACAGCAGATCCTTACAGGCCAGCAACGCTGTGATTCTCAGACAGGCGGCTTTGTGCTGCCTGATGATCGCATCGGCACCTGAATAGAGAAGGAGAATAGGGAGCGTTGGATGGGGCGAAAAGGAGAGTGATGGGATGTGTGAAAGTGAGAGAAAAGGACAGGGTGGTAGGACATTGGAAAGAGAGGTGAAATTTTAAATTTAAGGAGTACTTCCTGCATATGAGCTGACATCTGTAATCAAAATAATACCAACAATTTTTCTGTATAGTTGTCTAATCCTGGGGTTTTCTGTGTGCTCATATACAGTCGATACATATGCTTATCACTGTGCATTTTCTGCCTATACAGAGCTCTACCATGTATATCCGCATGTTTATGTATGCACCTACAACCCCGTATCTGTGCTCATATTCCTCACGTGTATTTACCTGCGAGCATCTTGTGCACTGCAGGCGCCACGTCCACCTCTGTCAGGCTCTCCCAGGTCTGAGCGTGGTACAGTTTGACCTGTGCACTGCCCTGCAACGCCAGCCACACACCCTGACCGTAGGCCACCATACACGTCACACATCGACTGCTGTCAGTGCCCACCTGGAAGCAGTGCTGTGAGGAAGGATGAAAGAGAGAGATGGAAGGAAGAAGTGTTATACTCACTCATCTGTCAGTGTGTGTGTGTACATTTTATTCCACCACAGCTTTTAGGTCAAACTGTGTGTTCATACTACCAATCTACCCGTTCTTACCTCTTGTACCAGTGTAGCTGTGTTGATAATAAGGACTCTGTTCTGTGAGCCACACCAAAGCTTCCCTCCCACAGGAACCATTTTGGTAACAGGACTAGCGGGCATGCCCAAAACTAACGTCTGAGAGGACTGAGGATCCCAGAAACTACCTGCAGAGTGACATTGACATTAAAGGGGATTAAAAAAAGAAAAAAATATAGAGAAAACAAAATAACAGATATTGCTTTTCAAGTTACAACCCACGTTTCACATTAAAAAAAATTACAGCATCTGATCCTTAACAGAGCTGCTGAATTGTCTTTGTAGTTGATGGGGGGTTATAAAGTAACTTCACAACACACCTGATGTGCGGAAATCTTTATTGAGATAGATGATGGTTACAAGACATCTGTCTTTACATGATTATGTCATTATTTTGAACCCCTCACTCCCAATGTGTGCAGACTAGAGAGGATGTAAGATATTGAAGATTTGAACAAAATGTTATGATGAAGTTAAACTAAAAGCACTTTATGTAAAATACAACTGTAGCTGAGTGTTTTTCATACTCTGCCTAATGCCAGTCACGTCCAACACTTACCTGCTTCTCTCTGATAGACAATCACCTCTCCATTGGCCAAGGACACAAACACTTTGTTGTCCAAATACCTGAAGGAGGAAAAAATAAAATAGAAATATTTAATTAGAAATACAACACATTTGAAGCCAGCTGCATAAAATGCCTTCTCATCCATTTTCCCTTCCAATGTCACTCATTCTGCATTTTTAAGTGTCTACTTCAGCTTCATAATGTATTTATGTAATTCAAAGCAACAAAAGTGACCAAAAAGGCAGACTCACAGTATACAGAGGATGGACGCTGAGTGTTGCATCTTCATGCTGTTTTTACGGTTGCGGATGTTGTCCGAGGACTGGTACACATGGATGCTAACAGAAACAGAAGCATGAAGAGTATAGTGTCAACTCTGGTGATGAATTTGCAACAAGCAAGGAAGTTATTTCCACACAGACAAATGTTCATTTGTGAGTGCATATCTTTAGGTTTGATGATATGTTCACTGGAAACTTTTGGTGATTTGGGTTGAAGGTTTGCAAGACTTTTGACTGGGCAAATCAAATGACTTGAGTTTGCATGTGTTGCTATACCACACACCATCCATCCTCTGTGCCCAGCCACACTGAGCTCTGGTAGGCCTCGGGGTCAATGCTGAGCAGGTCCTCCAGACTCGCCCTGGTGAAAGAGCCCCGGGAGGAACGACGCATGGCGCGGCCGTCCATGGGGCTCTCTGTCTGGGCTCGACTTCCTCCACCGACCCCTAACATCCCAGGAGCTCCATAAGAGCTCGCCACTGGGAACTCCTGTTCCTCCTCACTGCTGGTGGTCTCTGTGGCCATGTCCTTGGAGCCTGGACCCTCATCATCTTAAAGAGAAATAAAGAGTGTGAGGGCCTCATAGAGGCTGTGAGGGCGGTGTGTGTGTGTGTGTGTGTGTGTGTGTGTGTGTGTGTGTGTGTGTGCATGATGTTTTTTTTTACTCACTGCCATAGCTGGATGAGATGGTGGAGTGACTGGCCTGACTCTGTAGAGTGGAAGAAGGACTGGGTGAATCCTCGTCATCTGTGTCATCGCTGTCAAACGGTACAAGCTCCGCCCCTGGTCCTGGAAACAGTCAATTAGTTGATCAGTTGACATATGAACTCTTGCTGCTTCTCATGTTGTAAAAACCTATATGGACAAACCTGTAGGCCGCTCTGTCAGCTCAAGAGATGAATGAGAGATAGATATATGGAGCTGCTGACCAGGTGGTCTGGAGGTAGGGGCGGGGTTGGGCTCTGATCCGCGCTCCCTGAGAGTGAAGAGTGGTCGGTTAATGGCTTTTTGAGACTTTGAAAACAGACTTTTGAAACGCTGTGCAGCACATGGGAGGGGAATATGAGAAACAGGTCTAAATTATAACTTCAGTTTGAATCACAAATTCAAACACAAATAACTCAGACCTTTGTTAATTCAAAGTGTACCTGTGTATCTGTGTTGCTGCAAGTGTGTGTGTGTGTGGGTGTGTGTGTGTGTGTGTTTGTGTGTGTGTGTGTCCACTAACCTTCCCTTGAGTCCTGGTACGGCAGCAATGCAGATGATCCTCGCTGAGCAGACAGCGATACAGGCCTCTACTGTGGGCTCATCTTTGATATTCAGCAGACACACCTGCAGAGGAAGCATCATCATCACATCAGACTGTTGCAAAATTCATATAATGTGTTTTCTCCTCCAGAAAACACGGAATAATCCCTTATGCAGAACTGTCCTCACCTGTCCCACGTATCCATCACTGTTACACACCCACACTTCACAGCCGCTGTCGGGACAGCTGTGGCTGGGAGAGGCACATGAAAACTGGAGACAAGCAACAAAATATGAGAGGAGATGACTATTGTGAGGACAGATTTGTCTACATGTGTGAACTTACTTGATTTAAATGACAGACATAAATCATGACAATAGATATTCCATGTTGCTCTCACCTGCATTCCACTACGTGTCTTCATTATAGGAATTGCCTTCAGAAACTCTGGGTCCCACTGGTCCTTATTCATTGCTAAAAAAAAAAAAAAATACAAATAGAAACTTAGCCTGCTTAAATAAAGTAGCTCTATGCCTAATGAATCCTTTTCAGAATCAATAACAATAAAATAATAATTATAGCATTAAAAATGTAATTAATGCAACACATTTTTGTCTAAGGAAATTACTACTCTCTCCACACACACAAACACCACCCTCACAGCCTCTCTCCGTCTTATTTGCAGGCTACAGAATAATCAAAAATATTTTGTCTCATAATAAAGCTTTTTCACTGACCTAGTTTCTTCTTTGCTTCCTCAAACGCCTGTTCGAAGTTGGAGCGAGCGTCAGGTGAGGTAAACTCAAAGACAAAGGTGCTCTCAGCGGAGGCTGTGGTGAACTCCAGCTTTGTGGGCAGGAAGGTCATACTGAAGGCCAAAGACTGTTTCTCTGACAGCTCCCTGTGAACTGACGCCATCAGATCCTTTATCACCTCGTCTAAGGACTGAGAGAAATGGAAATGAATAAGAACAAACAAAAGACGAAAAAAAGAATTACTCAACGATCAGTCTATCCTTGTAGTTCCTGTTGTTGCGCTTGTGCTGTGAGTATCTAGGACTGAATATTTAGATGGACTGGTGTACACAAGGAAGGAGGAGAGGTTAAAAAAAATGACAGTGAACACAGAAAAGAAGATGAGAGTTAGTAAAGGCTTATGAAATGCTGGACTGCTTTATGGTTAACAGGAACATCGTTTGAGAGAACAAAAGACCAAGAAAGAGCAAAAGTCAACAATTTATTCTTGTGCGCAAACAAGGTGACAGGTAGAGGCACCAAAGGAGGAAGATTTAAGACAAAAAACAGTGATGCTCAAACACGTAGATGCTGTTTGCATGTGCGTGTTGGCACACAGTACCTGGTGTGGGAAGCTGAGGGTCTCAGACAGCTTGCTGATCTGACCCAGCGTGCTGAGATCCTCATCTAGTCGACTAATCATCTTCTGAATGCTCTCCTTGTTTGTTGCCTGGGTGGAGCCTGGTGCAGGGAAGAACAAACAGGGAACCATACAACAGTTACATGAAATACTATTTTCAGAGTTTAGCTCAAAAGGGTTTCATTTCCTTTTTATACTGATAAATGAACCAACAGTGAGGTCGAAATGACAAACCAAATTTTCATACAGAAATTTGATAGAGGAGACCTAGAAAAAATATACTGGTGGCTAATTAGTGATGCATATGTGTGCAAAAAGAGTGTATGTCACAAATGTTGTGTTATTGTATTTGGAACTACACACAGTTATTTAACACATGCAGAAAAGGGCCATGTGCAGTAAACTATTAATTCACTTAAAAAAAAAAAACATAAATGACAACATTGCAGTTTCCTGATTGACCCCATGCCATCAGCAGTACGTGATCTCAACACAGTCTTACTTTTCACCACCTCTACGTCTTCTAGAGGAAGTTTCCAAAGGAACTTGTATTTACTGGAAGTATCAATGACACTCGCAGCAGAGTATCTGAGAGGGAGAGAGAGAGCAGCAGAGGAAGAGATGGAAAGAAAGAAAGAAAGAAAGTGATGGAGAAAAAAGGTGAACATCAAGGCAAATTTTGTCATTTGTAAAAAAACATTGTCCTTATATCTTTTGTTGAACACCAGGGGGCACAGTTGGGTTTGGAAGCTGTATTATGACAGCCTCTGTGTGTGTGTGTGTGTGAGTGTGTGTGTGAGTGTGTGTGTGTATGTATGTGTGTGTGTGTGTGTGTGTGTGTTACACACAAGCTCATGGAGCTGCGTCTTAATGAGCCAGACTTCCTCTTGAGAGTGGTGCAGATGATCAGATCACTGAAGAGGAAGAGGGAACGGTCCTTCTTCCCACCCACTGTCTTCTACAGAGAGAAAGAAAAGAGGAATAGCTGTGAATGTTTTGACACGTTATTGATTAATAAAAAAGTTCAGATACATACAATATTATTACATTTACTACTAAATTTGTGGGGAAGGTAGTAAATATGTAGGAGGACAGTTCATAATGCTGTTCTGTTATTTTGACCTATGTTTCATGAAGTGGCATTTTAAAATGATGCCACCACTTTAGGTTACTTTATTACAAACATTTGCTGAGTATTTCTTACCGCCTCCATGACCATTTCCTGTCTCAAGAACTTCCTTTGGGGATTCAGAATCTAACGCAAAGACACAGAGAGAAAGGTCTTTATCATTTAATAGAAAAAAAAACAAACTGTTGCTGTCTCATTCTGTCTCATTCTTTTAAGATGTTGTATAAAACCCGTGAGCACAAGTCAAACATCGGAAAAACAGTTTCTTTGTTCTTGATTGTTTCTTCTGGGACAGATGACTTTAATGAGACCTGCAGAACAATGTAGAGGTTAGAGCTGAAACGGATAGTTAACCAGTCAGTAACCAACTGAAAACGAATTACTAACTGTCTTGATTGATGATCACTTTTTCGGGCAAAAATACCAAAAATGCTCTTGATGCAGCTTCTCAGTTATGAAATTTTCTCCCTTTTCTCATCATATATGATAATGAGCTTAATATTTCTAGATCTAAAATGTCAAACAGACAAAACAAGATATCTGAAAGCATAATGGATGTCAGGAAATCGTGAAATCAGGAAATGCAGCCCTAACAGTTTAAAAGGCAAATATCACCTACAAACATAGATTTATCTTAGTAATACACACTGTATAATAAATATCTCACATGTTCGACTCCCTCTATGTGCGCCTCAATCTCCTGAATGACCCTGGTCTCCCTCTCTGCCTCCTCAGCGGAGCGACGTCCCTTGTTAATCTTCTCAGCCAAGCGCTTGATGTCCCTCTGGGCGTCCAGTAGGAACGCGTGGTCTGGGTGATCTTCTGGGGTGTGCTTGAGCAGGTCCTGCGTGAAAAACAACACTGTGTGTTAATCAAACTTTAAACTAATTTTGTTGTCACTAAACACAGCATAAGGCTACTTTCAGTATATAGAAAGTAGGTAGTTATACTTTGAGATATGTCACCTTAACCAGCAGCTCATATCGAGGAATCCTTTGCACTGGCTTAATCATCAGATCACCCAGAGCCTGCTTCTCCTTGTTCTCACGCATGTTTTGCTGAGGGAGTGAAGGAAGGAAGAAGAAGAGTGTAGATATGAGAGAGTGTCAGAGAGTAACTTGAGATTCACCTAACAAGACGAGCACAAGCAGATCAGTGCTGCACTTCATGTCTCCACCAGATGGCAAAGTGGTTCCACAGTGAAAACCCTACCTGGCACGAAACTCTATGGTTGTAAACTGAGAACAGGATGAGGACATGACAGGTTTTTGTGGTGCCTGATAACATTTTTGTATCTGAGCTCTGAGATACTGGCACACCACAGTGGTTTCACTGGACACATGGCTAAAATATCCACAGGTTTTAAAGATAAATTATCTGGTTGAATTGGTTTAAAGAGATGGTTTCAAGAACAATTATTTGTCTATACTTTCAGATTAGGAAATGGAGTGAAGATAAAAAAAGCTATAAAATTCAGAGTAAGACAGACGTTTCTCAGATTAAATTTGTTACCATTTGATTTTGAAATGAGAGTTTAATGAAAGTTAAACAGTATGTGTTTTCATTTTGATCAATAGTGTAAAATCATTTGACATGTATATAACACACAATTCTTGATTCATAAGGTGGATCCATAACTTTAGTGTGAGAACAATTAAGTGTCTCTCTTTCTAAGACAAAAACTCCAGCTGGAATACCAGCATGGACAAAGAGGGGGGGAAGACAGGAAGCGCGCACATGCATGCACGCACACAGACAGACACGCACGCACGCACACACACACACACACTTAACTTATAGAGATACCAAAGTAAATAGTGGGTACAAACTCTTGGCAAGTCAGCAGACTCTTTCTAGTTTTCCAAACAAACATATAAGAGCAATTGCTCAGACAAAACCAGACATCCTGTGTTTCAGTCCAACACTCACCTCCAGGAACTTGTGAAACGCTGGCTTGGCCTCCTTGGCAATCCTCACAGCATCTTTGGCGTTGAGAAAGTTGTCTATGTATGCTGAATACATATTAGCTAGGGTATCTTTGGAAAACTGGAGAGAGGGGGAAGAAAAGGACATTTAAGTTAAGTTGTGTTTAATTTTGTTAAAATGAGTCTAAAAGCAGACGTTTTTGTTCGCAGAAAAATAAAATAATCCTGGTCAAAACTGGAGCAGTTATGTACTATCTGTGGCTGATATCTCGAACTTGATAGTAAAACTGATGATGGCGTTCATTATGGTAGATATCTCCAGTAAATCAGAATTTTATTCTTTAATAGTGATCTCTGGGAAGTGACCAAACAAGCAATATGATTACATGGCTACCAGAGCGGAAACATTTAGTTGATTGACAGAAAATAATCAGCAAGCATGCCAAACATTTCACCCTGTTTAATATCTTTTTAAATTTAATATATTTGAGTTTTGGACTATTGGTTGGTTGAGAAAAAACAGACATGAACATGTCAACCTTCATAAACAATGATGATTCAATTAATCAAACAAGTCTAATATTCTATTTTCGCGAAAGCTCTGAGGCAGTACAAAGCACACATTCATTTACATTCTACTGTTTTCTTTCCATTCCACACATTTCCACTTAATGGTCGTTTGATTCTTCTTTAAAGAGTAATTTAACACCAAATCCACTTTTTGAGTTAGTAAATTACGTGTGCAGTCACTTTATCAGTCACTATTATCTATTGATCCTGATTTATAGTGTTATTTTCCTTTTTTCCAGAGAAGATTCAGCAATTCTGTACACTTGACTCCAAAAAAAAAGTCTCAAATCTACAGTGTAACCTGGGACTTGCCCCAAAGCCATGCTCATAATGATAATGCTAACATGCTGATGAAATTTTCTGTCCTAGTTTAGCATGTTAGCATGCTAACGGTTGCTAATTAGCAGTAAACACAAATGAAAATGATTGATTATAATAGCTGCAAGATATTCCAAACTTGTTGTAAACAATACTCTATTTTAAAATATGTTACAAGATAATTAACTTCCTACCAACACACCAAAATAACCTGTTTCAGGATAAAGATTTCCCAGGTAAATTGTTGCATTTGCTTAAACAACCAGGAAAAGCAACTACAAACTAATAGCTGTTGAACAAACAATAGAGAGGTATCACTACGTTGCTATTTTGGTACATTTTAGGCTGTGCTCAACAGTTGACATGTAGCACAAACTGTACTTTTTACTGTATAATCATAATAACAACAAAGGTGAGCTGTATTTGGAGAGATCACCAAAGAAACCTTGCTGTAACTGGTTTTCAGTGTGTTTAGGCTGGCACTAGAAAAGATTAGTCTTTCTGTCCATCTCTCTTTTTTCATTTGCTCTCTAAAAAACACATACTAACAGAAACGCACACATGAACACACATGGATGAATCACCCTGTCCTGAGTTCGTTTCACCAATAGAGGGCAGAGAGAGATACTGTCAGAGATGGGGAAAAAAGACAGTAGAGGCACGGACAGACATAAGGCACAGTGTGGCACCTTATTTGACGTCACATATTAACCGGCTTTCTACCCTCTCATGAAATAACCCGACCCTCTTCTGTTCCTCACTGCCTTTCTCTTTCACGTATTTCCCAGTGTCCTCTCTGCTCTCTCCATCCTTCTCAGTCTCACAGAGAAATAAGATCTGTGGATAATGTGAGGATTAGTCCCAGCAGAGGACAGAAATGGCAGAAAGAAGAGGATTTTACACCAGTTATAAAAACTGACACTTAATGTTCTTATGTTCTCAATGTTCTTCTCGCTAAAGATTTTTCTCTCAATATATTTCTCACTGGTGTGCTCTTCAATTAACAAGGTGTCAAAGAAGAATTGTCCACTTGGACTCAAGAACAAACTGATTAGATTTTGGTGGTCGAAGGTCACGTCACAGTGACCTTACAAAACATTTTTTGTGTGAACGACATATGTGAATGAACTGTGTGAATGGTTTGTGAATGAAATATCTCCATAACGCCTTGAGGGAACTTCTTCAAATTTGGTACAAATGTTCACTTGGACTCAAGGACAAACTGCTTAGATTTTGGTTGTCAAACGTCAGGGTTAGTTATATATATCGTTTTCTTGTTTGATGTTTTTATCCATGATTTTATGGTTTTATTTATTTCCTATGTTCTGTTGCCAGCCTTGGTTCATCAGGACGAGAGCATTGTAAATTCCAGGATTTTATGGATAAGTAAAATGAACCTTGAACCTTCAGTGCCCTTCTCAGCCATGATAAATGTTGCTGGACTGTGCTTCACAACACCACACACAATAATGTAAATAAGTCTAGTTCTTAAGTCTGAACTACATTTTATTTTATAAATATATATTAAGAGATTGTCAATAAACAAATCAAATACAAATTATTTTAATTGTGCAGTGTACATCTGCATATCAAAATCACTGAAATATTTTTTTCATAGTCTGGGAGAGGGACTCAATGACGCATATCAATACATTAAAACAGCCATGCAACATATTTTAGATCAAGATTTTATGAATATGTAAATACAAAAAAAAGCTAGTTTATTCCAGGATGCTTGAGGAGCTGAAAGTAGATTACGTATATGTTTTTGGGAGGGAAGGAGGTCATGAAACGATTTATGTTGATAGAGCACTGCATGAGCAGAGAGATAGGATAGTAGGAAGATTTTCTATGCTGAAGTCTAAATCATAAACAAGCACTGAGTCAGTGTTACGAAATACCTCTATTGTAATATTTTCCACAAATGTAGAGAGATTTACTGCTGCTGGTCAGACAAATCTGCTACAGATGCTGGCACAGACACATTTCCCACAAATCATAACAGCGTCTGCCACTATAAACAGTGAAGACCTGAACAAAACACTCTGCCCCGTGTGAGGCTCGAACTCACGACCTTCAGATTATGAGACTGACGCGCTGCCTACTGCGCCAACGAGGCCTGAAACACACTCTCACTACTGCAGCTTTAAGAGCTGCAGCAGCAGAAAGGAAGGGGGGTAGACAGGGAGAGGAGTGGGGGAGGGAGGCTCAGTCTGAGCTGTGTGAAGGATTTGCAACCGCTTCAGCTGAACAGGAAAAACACCCACTACTCTAACCTCCCTACTTCCACTACTTGCATCTCCCATTATAATCTTCTGTATTCTATCCATTTTTAAATTTTCTTATCTTTAAAGGCATACCCTCCCCCAGAAACAAATATCACACAACAGTTTATCTAATATGAAGCCTATATCTCTGGAGGTATAAATTCAAAACATTACGATGTTTAAATTTGTAGTTCTTTGCCTCAGCCTGCTTCATCTACTTCTATTTCACTTTGTGGTTTCTTTCATTTTCCACATTGTCTTTGTGAGAATCAGGAAGAATCTTTCACTCAAGCTGAGAGTGATAACAATAGCATTAGCATAGCAAGAGAGTGAAGGCTTTCCCAGTCAATAAAAAACTAAACCTGTGGCTACATTGCATTTTGGTCAACTGGGGAAAGTGGAAATTGCCATCTGAGCTTCTTTTATATCAACTTTCTGTCTGTGTTTGTTGAAAGTCAGTGTGAAACTGTCAGCCTGGATAAAAACTCTTCTCTCTGTTATTCTCAAGGAACATAACCTGACATTTAGCTCGACACTGGTGCTTTAGAGCAATGTTTTTCAAAGTCTACGTTTAGAGCCAACCTCAGGTCATGGGAAATTTGAAATGGGTCGCCGAGAGGTCAGCGGGAAAACAAAATATTAAACTAGTGTTGCCAACTATAGACCATCTCTTAATAAAACAGCTTCCCTCCAGTCTGCCCTGATGTCTGTAATGCTTTTAAGGACTGTTTATTCATTAGAGCTCTAGTCTACAGCAAAATAGATGATTTTATGTCCTATGTGGAGAGGTACTTTACTGCAGCACCACTGTAGTTCAGAAAAATTCAAGACAAACTTACAGCAATTATACATTTTGGAATTAAACTTTAAAATAAGTACGTGAAAATGTTAAAGGTTTTAATGGTTTGCTGCTGTTTGAAGGATGAGGTGTACGGATCGGTGGACTGAATACCTCTGATAATTAGTTTGTGTTATTTTGCTGAGTGATTCTAGCTACCGCTATAATACTCTCACATTGTAGAATACAAATTTCTCTCTCACACACTCAGGCGTTATTGTTCTCAAGACAGAGGCTGTTCAGAGAAGTTCAGGGGATCGCTGCTCGCTGGTAGAGGTTAAGAATCTCACACTGTCAGTCTACATTCTGCGTACAGGAGCTAACAATGCAAATGTTCTGATTACATTCCTAGAGCACAAAGAGGATATCACCACTAGAGCCTGACAGATACTGGATTTTTGAGGCTGATATTTGACATGACACAATATATATTTATATTCTTTAACATAAATAAATAAACATATCCTTTTTTAATAAAATCCCCTACATTTTGTTATTAAAAGAATTAAAAGCAAGATATGTACTAAGTAGAACATTTTACGAGTGAAATATAAACTTTAGTGGACATACTATGTAATAGAGACGATGTTTGTTAATTATCTCAAATGTCGTGATTTCTCTACTGTAACGTCTTATTACTAGTTGGCCGACATATACCTTGATATATCTTTGATAAGCAAAAATAGCAGCAATTAGCAGTAACTATTTTATTGGTCTGGCTCTAATCAGCAAGTAAACTCTCAGGTCATAATGTGACTTACTGGCACAACCTTGTGTTCTGTACTCAGTGTCTTCTTAGTAATCATGAAGAAGCACAGTCATGTCACTCCAATTTATTGACATTTCTACTCACTGATTGGATGAGGAGGTGTCCAACGGTTTGTCTGTCATGCCATTGGCCGACACAGCCGGCGACCTGCTCCAGGAAGTCCTCGTGGTGCTCCAGGATCTCTGGGATCTGGAAAAACATCTCGTCCACCAGCAGAGGGTCTACTATAGAGCCACCGTCCGGATGTTTGAGAGGACGCATGTAGCCCTGAGGGGACAGAAGCACCAGTTAAATGACTGACCATTTCAAAACATTTAAATATGCATGGGAGTAGCTGCAAATTATTGTGCAACAGTGATGAACCAGCAGCTTGTATGGCTGTTTGAATGTTCTCATCAAACAATACTAACTATTCATTTATACACTCAGGTGAAACAGCACTAATATAAACTGAAGAAATTGCTATACTGGTGGTGATGTTGCACTCAGTTCCTATTGTATGTGTGTGTTAATGTTTTATAACGAGGAGGGAGAAGCAGGGGGTGGTGTGTTTTCTGGGAAAAGAGGAAATGGAGATGGTTGTCCTTTATCCCTCCACAGCTTCTCCTGCACAACAGGGCTACAGAAATGTTACTATTATGAAAAAATGCCTTTAAATAAGTTTTTACTAAGCATTCCTCCTGCTCAGAAACAAATTTTATTGTCTGTTACATTCATTGTCTGTTTGATTATCTAAACAAATACATGTTTCATGTCAGTAACCTCTCAGATTTTCTGCAAATTTTTGGCTGGACTGTAACAGCGGTGCCAGCCCTATAATCTAGAATGTCCCTGACTGACTGACTGAGTGATGATATTTTAACCACTGGTCAGCCGAGTGCCTCGTCACTGAGTTTGAGTTTCTGGTGCAAACAGGTTCTATTACGGGGGTGTTTACAGCCTGCAGTGTCAATTTAGCACACTGTCGCTAGATTTAGAGACTTTTTTTTCCCAAACAAACTGGGGTATAAACCTGATACATGACTGGACCATGTGGCAGGCTTAATGTTATTGGATAGGGCTCTCAGATTGCAGACTATCTGACTGAAGGAATTGGGTGAGGCAAACAATTTCCACTTTGTTATCATTAAGTTTAAGGAAGTTTTAAGTTTTCAGGGCTAGGTTCAGTATAAGGCATTGTGGAACCGCTTATAAGAGACTCAATAGACTTTAATATTACTTTTGAGTTGTGGGCATTTCTGGAAATCAAACAAAAAAAATAGGCTTGCCTCTTAAATTGTAGTCTGATAGCAGACCATGTGACTTTTTAGGATGTCAAGGGAAACCTGTAACCTATTAGCTTTCCATTTACATTCAGCTTTTCTGCATTCACTCTTGAGGGCCGGAGTCTGTCCACTGAACTGTGGAAAAGGATTCAAGTTTTTCTTTCCGAGTTTGAGAGAAGCATTATAGTCATAGATAGAGAGGCAGATACTATTGAAAGAATTAGCAAATGCATCAGGGCATTGTTGGCTGCATAAAAGAGCTTGAGGTTGGAGGTATTGGAGAAAGCTTCACAGAACTTACTGGCAGAATCAGCAGTAAGGACACCTGACAGAACAGTAGCACAAGTCTTATCAGTGGGTGGAGATAAAGGAACATACAAAATGATATGATCTCCAACATAAAAGTCAACATGATTCACATTTATAGGGGGAGAAAAATGAGGACCAGGTCTAAAGTATGGCCTTAAGAATGTGTGGTACCTTTAACAATCTGATTTAAACTGAAAGACTTGATAAAGAAAAGGAAATCATGTGAAAGGGGATTAGAAGAATACATAAATATTAAATAGATATATAAATATTAAAATCACTGAAGACGAGAACTCTACTGTACTATTTGAGTATAATTCATGAATAAAACCATTTAGCTTCAGAAGTCTGTATAAAAGTATGCAGAGCAGAGGAACTGGACCAGTCATTAAAAAACTTAAAACCCAAAAGACACAAAAGAGCACTAAAAAACTTTTTTTTATGCATCACATTCTGACCCGAAGGCTGGGGTGGGATGAAAATTAGAAAAGCTATCAGGGGTAGCCTCAGGGGCAGTATCATTTGGAGTGAGCCAAGTCTCAATAGCCATAAAAAGTCAAGGCAATTACAAGTTATAAAATCACTGCAAGTGAAGGACTGAACATCTAACAGACCACATTTTAGAGAAACAGTTGATAGAAAAAGGAGTTGGGGAGGGGACAAACAGTGAATATAGTGTAGTGAGCTGACCACCCTTACCCTGGAGGATTGAAGCATAAGAACTGAATCTCGACTATCCAGATAACAGAGATATAACGTGGAAGCGAGCAGGGGGAGCCGTCATATGAGACAGTGGGTGGAACAACCAGGATTGTAACATGAGTATGAATTACTGTGGTGGTGGACCGATAGGAGGAGCAAGAGTATGGACCAGAGCCCGTGTTGATTACAAGCTCATGTACTGTGGGCGAAGAAGAGTTTGGGATTGTACTGGTTGATGAAAGTCGCATAGCTGGGTTAATAAGAGTGATGTATATTGGCAGACGACGTGTGAGAACTCAGTCGATTTGGATGTAAACCGTCCCTATTAAAAAGTGAAGCTTGATCCCAGAACGGATTATAATTGTCAATAAAGCCAGTGTTCTGTCCCCTGCAGTGAAGCTGCAGCCAGGAATGGAGCTGATGGAGTTTGATGAAACACCCCACTCCCACATCTTTCCCACTAAGTTCAGGGATCTTAGAAAGTCTGATGAAATCTTGCTTGATCACTTCAGATTGCTGCCGTGGAATGTGTCGATGTATGTGTATGAGAATCTTTTTAACATCTGAGGATTGTGACAGGCAGGGCGTTTGAACATTAAATCCGAGACTGTAGCACCTGCGGCAGAGCCCCCTGAATCAAGCCGGAGATATCGTAGAAGTCAGGAATCCCTGATCGCTCTGATTTGGAACTACAACTCAGAGTCTGATGTGAACTTGGAATTTACCAACTTGGCTGCACATATTCATTCTTAAACCTGCATTAAATTATTGTTTGGCCATGTAACAAGCTGTAAACACTACACTAATATTGCCTTACATGTGACAAAAGCATTTACAAACTGTTTTCTATTTGCAAATCTAACAGTTGGGGATTACCATTAGCATTAGCATCTATTTGGAGTCATGTTTCTGTCCACCTATATTAACTCTCTTTTAGCTTTTTAGCTAGTTTCGGTCCACACAAACTCCAGAGGGAAATATCTGTTTTTTTAGCTGCTACATGCTACATTATGTTCAGCAGCTATTTGCCAACTTTGTCTGTCTGCTGTTAATTGCTGAAAAGAGCTGAAAGAAGTCAGAGAAGAGTTGGGTGTTAAGTCTCTGTGGGTTTATCACTATGAGCGAACCCTTTCACATTACTCTTTTTTATTTGATGCATTATTATTATAAAAACATAGATTAGAACAGTTCATATTAATTCTTTATGTCAAGACCAGGTATCTGCTCCGACCTCAGCTGACCATATATATTGTTATTGCTATTATCATAAATTAATATACTGTAGTTATATAGAAACCTTCCATCCGACACTCTCCTTCAGGGATCTGCACTTTCACTGCAGTCACCGTGGTAACACTTATTTTTCCTGTGTCGCCATGGGAACACAGTCCAGGATTATTCACTTTGTGGCCACACACACATACGTATACACAGAAACAGACGCATAGGCAGATACTCAGCAAATTCAGTGTGCATGTGGGATGTGCACGCACAGACACAAACAAACATACATTTTATAGTAATGCATGCACGTACGCACACACACACACGTAAGAACACACACACACACACACACACACACATCAGCATTTAGATTGACCTCTTTCACGCATTTGCATATCTTATACTGTGGTTTGTTATATACAGTATCTTAAACACACACACAATGTTCACCCACACAAAGCAATTGGTGACAGGTTACATAACAATGTAGGGTGATCACAGGTAAAGATGGTGAGGAGTGTGTGCGTGTATGAGTGTGTGTGTGTGTGTATGTGCGTCTAAGATTTGGGGTAAAGGTTAGTTAGCTATTGGAACAGAGATGGGTGAAGGATATAGAAAAGCGTTTGTGTGTGTCTGTGTGTGTGGGTAGATAATGCTGATGACAGTGAGATGTGGTGGAGTTAGCAGATTAGCCTGACAGGATGAATGACAATAAGTGGATTACATAACACCTTTGTTACCTACATTTGTTACTCATGCGCTCAGCAATCTGTGAATCCAAAATGGTGCGTTTGTTTTTGTGTTTATTTGCTTTTATATGTATTAGTTTGTATTTGTGTTGGGCCCACGGCTCAATAACAATTTATAAGACCAGAGAAGTAAGAAGAAGTAGAAGTATTTGTAGTGTGTCCGCTTACCTGAGTGTGTGTAGCTGTGCTTGTGTGTGTGTGTTACCTGAATAAGAGTGCGGAGTGACTCCACATATGACTGCTCTGTGTCCAAGAGGGTCATCATCACATGTTTCCTCATGTCCTGTGAAGACAGAGGAGGAAGAAGATCAGCCAAATATTTTACACTGTGACTTGTTATACATCTAAAAACAACATCCTACTATGGATACACTAAGTTTTGGCCTATTACTTTGACTTGATGCAATGCAAATATCAATTATAAATGAAAAATATGAATGAGTCTTAATATGGACCCACAGTCATTTGCATATCACATAAATGCAATGTGTTCTGGACCAGAGACCTTTGCTATATGCACTTCCTGTCTGTGTCTTCACTGTAAAAATGATCCAATATTGGTGAAAACAAGAGCAAGACCATAATTAATGTTCCCATTTGGATCTCACTGCAAAAACTTTACTAAAGTGTGGAAACTCTTTTTTGTTACAAAAAACAAACAAACACAGAAATGAGAGAAACTTCATCTGAAGAAAAAGCTTCAAATATGGACATGAACCCTTTAGAAAACCTATATAGTTTTTATACTGTTTATCAAGCAACTCCCAGTTCCCAGTCCCAGTTTTAGACCCTGTTCCCAAGGTAGTGGACTCATCAAACACACTCCTCTAAACTTTAATACCATGCTTACAAATTTATTCAGACTGCAAGCATGCAGTGGTTGGTCGTAGTACTCGCAGTGAGACGTATGATGTATAAGCAATTAGGAGAAACATTATAAAAACTTAACTTCATCTGCTCATTTTTTCCTCACTGATATGTGCTTAAGTGAAAAATCATTCAGCACTTCCTTTGTACTTGGGAGATGGCCCTCTTGCCTTTTTAGTATTTCATATCTTCCCTTAAAAACCTTTGCATGTCAGTCACACAACACTGAAACACAAAGAACATCATAACCACTGCTATTGTCTCGTATGTAAGACTTGTGTACTTCTCAAACCACATGGTTGTTTTCTAATCAGTTCTGGGTCTTATTTACCTAATCGTCATGGTCCTAGAAAAGCAAAAGAAAACACTGACTTTTTAGTTCCTACGGCTTTAAGTTCCTGGAACTGTTTGATTGAAATATTAGATCTTCAATGTCAGTGTGCTATGTTATAAATATATCTATAAAGGGAGGCGAACACAGCCTGCAGAGATGTCACAACAGTCACGGATTCAGAGCTGAAACACATGCACAAACACACAGGAACCGGATTACAGGTCACTGAGGCCAGGAAGTCCTCAGAAGCAAAGCATGACTCAGCAGTTC
This sequence comes from Seriola lalandi dorsalis, assembly GCF_002814215.2. Classification (NCBI taxonomy): domain Eukaryota; kingdom Metazoa; phylum Chordata; class Actinopteri; order Carangiformes; family Carangidae; genus Seriola; species Seriola lalandi. The sequence goes on from NW_019520324.1 coordinate 146,345, forward strand.
ACCCTAACAATGACTCAGGACCTGTGGATGCAAGTGAATGAGCTGCTCCAGCACAGACTGGAAACAAACCCAACACATTGAGGCCAAGACGGAAACTGACACGATGGAAGAGAAAGAGACAAAGAAAGACAGAGGAAGGGAAGATGAGCAGAAAGGGAGAAATTAAACAAAAAGAGGATGTTGATTTTTCTAAATTTTGCAACTAAATATTACATTTTACAACATAAAAGCTAAAATAAAGTTTTACAACAGCTTTCCTTTAAACTAAAATTTTGTGCCACAAAGGTGCTATCCATCACTCCTTCTCCTGGTTATAAAGTGAAGAAGAAGAAGTCTGTTACTTGTGACAGACAAAGAGAGGTGGGAGAATAACAAGGGCAGTATAAGCATCATGGAAAAAGTCAGATGTATTATGTCCTAAAATATTCTGGTACCAAACAAGACTTATAAATATCAGACAGACCCACAGGCAAAACCCTATGGTGCATATAACCACAATGTCTCTCCCTCTCTCTCTCTCCCTCTCACTCACCATCCCTCTCACACACACACACAGGCCACAAAAACACACAAAGCAGAGGTTTTTTTTCCCCTCTTCTCCTGCTCCCCTCACTGTGCCCTATAAATAACTGTAACAATAACTTCCCAGAAAGGCCATGTTTAGTGTTTGGCATCTGAAGGGATCCCAGGGGCTCTGCGGGATACCACCGGAGGGTGAGAGGTGGTGCGTTGATGGAGGAGTGTGTGTTGCTGTGTGTGTGTGTGTGTGTGAGAGAGAGAGAGAGAGAGAGAGAAAGAGAGTGCATGATAGTGATTGGAAGAGGAACAATGGGAAACAGCGTGTGCATATTATTTTTAGGTGGTTGTTTTTTTAATAGTTAAACTTAGATTGACTTTTAAATGCCACCTCCTTTGTCAAATATTTTTCAGTTCATCAGTTGTCCCTTCACTGAATGAGGGATTCAGTCCAAGTATTCTCTGTCCTGACATACAAACACAAACACAATGGAGTGGATGGTATAAACACAGGGCTAAACGCGGCTAAAGAGGGAAACACAATAACACAGTAATCATCCATTTATACTCCCTAAGTAGGAATCTGTTCAACATACTTTGTGGTTCAGTCCCCTGTTACAGTATTCACATGCACTGCTGAAGTGCCACTGAGCAAGACGCTGAATGTCACACAGGCACTTTGGTGAATAGTGGGTAACTGAAGTTGTGACTACCATTCAATCCTCCGGGCATCGCAATCACAATATGAAGCAACAACATCCCTATACTGGAGCCCCCGGCTGCAACAACCAATCAAAAGGAAAATCAAATCATTCTGTTTTCTTCATTTAGGGATGCTTTAAGCAGTTATTGATGTGGTTGTCTTGGGTGTTTAAAATTTAATTCCCCTTTTGATTGGTTTTTGTTTCATATTGTAATTTTGACACTTGATTAATCAGTTATAAATTGTCACAAAACAATAAACCATCACAATTCCAACTGATAATTTTGTCTGACCAACAGTCCAAAATACAAACATATTTTATTGCTTTGTACTGTAAGAGAGAACCAGCAAATCGTGACATTTGACAAGCTGGAACCAGCAAACATGTTGGTGTTTTTGCTTGATAAATTACTTAAATCAAATATCAAAATAGTTGTCACTTAATTTTCAATCAGGCAGCTACTTAGTCATGCTAATCGTTTTAGCACTCGCAGTTACTGGAGCCAGAAAACTCACTGAGAACACAGAATGTATGGCACTGTCAAAATCAAATGAAGAGCAGTTACTCAACAGTTATTTGTGGGGATATACTGTATTAGAGCTGCTCTTAACTGACCGACCAACACTTAATGTTGAAGCCTGCCTCTCAAATGAGAACTTGCAGATTATGGTTGTGCCCTCTGACAGTCGACAACCATTAAGTTTTTTAGTCCAGCTGCAGAAATTATGTGGTACACAGTGCATTTAGTAAAAGCTGGGTTCCCCCGGCAGCTAGAGCTGCAGTGATAGGTGCTGTTTCTGTCAGCATTTTCTGACACGGCGCTGCGTACAAACACACCCACACAGCACTTCACACAAGAACACATCTGCCTCTCTGCACCCATGTCTTATATAAATTTAACCTCATTTATGATGATACACTTTTTCTTTCTCGTGTTTGCTTAATTGGAATCATTGTTTGATGTCAACTTGACAAAAACAGACACAACTGCCTGAAATCAACAGGGGTAAATAAATGAGCACACACACATGCACACCGAGGAATGATTGTGGTCTCCCCAGAGTTGTTCAGCTGATAATGATGCTAATCATGTGACCTGACAACAAGAGGGGAGGGGGTGGCATGTGTTTGTGTGTTTGTGCATGACAATGAGGTAAAACAAGAGGGGAACTTCCCTGAAGACAGCAATGTACTCAGTTCTGTACTTTTCCTCTTTATTAGATTAGACACACACACACACACACACACACACACACACACACACACACACACACACACACACACAAGAACATGGTGAAATAATGCGAGGAATGCTAGTTTCATTTTGCTAGTGAAGTTACCATAGTAACCCCAGCTGAGAGGCTGAATGGTCACAGGACAGGCTGGTCTCAAACAGCAAAGGCAACAGCACTGAGTACTCCGTCCAGTCTGAGCCAACCATCAGACCAGGAAGTTCAGCTGAACCCACTGAAATAAAACAACAGTCACACACTGTAACTATGGTACCATGACGACACAGGGTGCGTCACTGTTTGCCGTTTCGTTTTCCTCTCCCGTCCAGCTCATCAGGCCGAGGGTGGAGAGTGCAAAACAGTTAAGTGTGTACTGAATTCTATCTTTACACAGCAAAAACGAGCACACTCGAAATGCTGGTGAAAATCCCTCACTGCACAGCAAAACTGTATGCGAGAACAACTGCAAATACAAACACATTTGATCCAAGTTAAACCAGGAAACTGGTAAGTAAACTGTGATGAATGATTACAATGGACAGTTTGTGTAATAACTTTACCTTTCCAAATTAGTCTGACTAACCTGGAGGTTTGTTAACAACTTCTATGATCATCTGTCGGCTTGTGTTTTTTTCTGCTGTTCCTGTTCCTGTGGTTCCTTCCATTTTTTCCCCCCTTAAAAAGTTTTTTTTTTTGGGAAGAGTTTTTCCATAATTGAATCGAGGATAGAGGGTGCTGTATGCTATATAGATCGTAAATTGGCCTATGCAAGTAAAACTGACTTGACCTCAACTTGGCTGTGAAAAAAAGCCTGCTTATCAGCCCTGCTATTGAAGAAGATCAAGTCCATGTGCTCAGCTGACAGAAAGGTCTTGTCTGTTTTGAGAGCTGGATACACTACAGAATGGATGGACAGTGGAGACATGGGCAGATAACTGACTCTAGTCGCCACATGGATGCAGAGAGTATAATTTGGGCTAAAGCTACAACAGGGACAGAACTTTAGCCTCTGGTTGTTTGTCACCATTGACAACATGAATATCCAATAGAAAAAAAAAAAAAAGAAAAAAAAAAGAAAAGAGCGCTTGCCCTGACACCTGACCCTGAAACACCTGAAAATTCATCAAACACAAGGGCAATGAATACTGGCTTTGCAGGTATGGCCTTTTGCCGGTGGAGGGCTTCTTTTTAGACAGAAGCTCATAATGCTACAGAACTGACAGGGCGTCTGCTTCAGTTCGCCTGAGCAGCGTCGGATCATCCTCCACACTGGGGGTTACGCAGCAGAAGCAGTGGATATGAGACAAGGGCAGAGAGACCGGACACGGGACAGTTATTGCCACACATACATTAGTTCTGTCTCACTGAGGCAAGAGACAAGTGCTTCCACCTCTGCTTGTCACCTAAAAAGTGTGACAGGCACATGTTGTCATGTCTTAATGTACTGCATTTAACATGTTCCGATGATGATCTAAATGTATCAAAGCAGCAAATAAATGCTGCACCTGGTCCAGCTCCTGCTTGAATTGTAAACAATCTTAGGTAACTGTCCTCGTTTGCAGCAGGAGAGGCGGGAGGAGGTGGGACAGACTCACAAAATATGAATTTGTTAAAATCAGTTTGGTTTGCTCACAAATAAAAGGATTAAATTACTTCAGTGAAGTGTTTGAGAAACATCTAAAACAACCCTCATTGCTTAATAATCACCAGCTTTCATAATTGATGACGCATTCCTGCCCCTGTTGTGTTATAACTCTCGCATGTTTAAACTTGGTCTCAGCTGGTTTTGGATTACTTTTCTCCCATATAATGCATCATACACATTGTTGCTTAAATGTCTTTGCAATCAAGCATGATTAAAAAATATTTTAAATTTAAGGAAAAAGAGAATACTTGCGTCTTATCGTCTAAATTAAATATCCTTCATAAACCTAAGGAGTCGCCTTGAGATCAGAGTTTTGAATTATTTGTAATCAGATAACTTTGATCTTTTTAACAACCTGCGTCTTAGGAATGATGTGGCCTCAAGAGCGAGTCTGTATTCGTGTAATTTAATCAGCCCAAAACAGCCGAGCTAAGATCTGTTTAGAGAGACAAGTCGGTACATCCCAGTCACTTCATTTGAGATGGAATTCACACAGTCGCACAAAGAGCAGAAAAGTACGCCACAGTATGTTAAGCACCTGGTTAAGTGCATTGTTTTTCTTCTCTGTCAGTCACCTGGTGGTCAGGGTCGTCCCCTGTGCTGCAGTGATGAATGTGACTGAATGGATGACTCATAGGATTCAGCCTGTCACTTACTAACACTGGAGGGGACCTGAGAGGGAACCTTCAAGTGTGTGTGAGGGAAAAATGTCTGAACAAGTGTGTAAATATGAGTGTGTGTGTGTGCGTGTGTGATGAGTACAGCATGTTCTCATGTGTCCCTCTGCGAGCTCTGATGTCTTAATAATGGTGTGGACACAGGGGGTCCATAAAGTAAGTTATTCCTCACAACTGCAGCCAAACATTACAGCATAACCGTAAAGACAACACACCCCAGAGTCAGAGCACGGGCGGCTTCGTCTCATGCCGTTCTGCTTGACTTGACATTATTTTACTTGTGGTGTCATGTACCAAAGTTCATAATGTTTATCAACTATGTACGTGCTGTGTTTCTGTCTTTGCTGGCACTGTTATTAGGGTTATGTTGTCCTGTTCACTGTCATATTTACTGCTGCTGTTACCACAACATTCAACAGTTGTCTCTACAGTCTAGACCACACGAAAGCCCAAGAGATCAATGGGTCTTTTTTTTTTCTTGCTCTAGAAAGTAATGGGATTTCTGTGTTATTCATTCCCCAGCGATAAACAGTACAAAACTGTTCCTGTAATTTTGTTCATGGTAGTTTGAGTGCCGCAGAAGGGCAGAAACTGAATGCCATACAAGGAATATAGAATTTAGTTTATTCTCTATTGGATAGAAAATAACTTTCCTTTCTTTCATCCAGTCCCACTGTTCAGACAATTTAGTGCCTAAAAGTGGTATTTTGCCAATGATGAGTGAAGTTCCACAGCTGCCTTCAATTTTGAGCAATCAAATATTTTGTAAGATCACCGTCTTTCATTCTGTGACCTTAACCACCAACAAAAAGACTTGTTCTAATGGGCGCACAGCTGTAAACACTGCAGCTGCATAACTTGGAGTATGGAAGAATACAACTCACAAAAATTATATGTTTTGGGAATTATTTGTTTTTGGTTGTCTGATAGACAGCTTCTGAAGGAAGCTTTCAAAGGAATAGTTTGATATTTCGGGAAAAATGCTTATTTCCTTATTCAGATGTGAAGCTCTCATGTCTGTACAGTAAATATTAAGGTGAATGGGGCGACACAATGAGCCTGTCTCTGTCCAAAGACAACAAAATATGCCAACAAGCTCCACAATTAACAAGGTATAGCTCGTTTGCTTGATTCTTACAAAAACCGAAGTGTAAAAATGACAATCTGACCTTTTACAGGGGTTCTGTGCTGAACTATATCTTGGCTGGGGCCAGTAACTACCTGGAGTCTCAGCTGGAAGAACGTGAATATATTTCAAACCATTTCTGTTCATTTAAGCCATAAAACCGTCAAGTTTTTGTTTTATTTCTCTTAAGGAGTTTATGAACACAGAAAAAAATGCAGAGGATGAACACTGAGGAGGAAATACAAAATGTGGCATCTACGTATGTTGTTTGAGCTCTGAGCTGAAGTTATTTCATTAAAAGCATCAGCGACAGAAACACAGGTCTTTCCTTTTCTCTCATTGCTGTCGTCACACTTCTCCGCCCCTGCCGCCTTCACCTCCCCCCTCCCTTCCCCGACGACCGTATCCCCTGGCAACAGCCTGGCGAAAGCAGCAACAGGCAGCCTCTTAGCCCAAAGAGAAAGCATCCTCGCCACCTACCTCTCCCTCTATTCATGCACACACCTCTGTGAAACCCTCAGATTGATTTTCACATCTTGCTCATGTTTCGAGGTGGCAGCTCTGAAAGTGACGGAGACTCATCTTCACTGCTTCTTCTTCTTCTTCTTCAGCTTCTGCCTTCCAGCAGCCGAATGTAATTCTGGCATGCAGATGTAAGCAAGAGCACAAGTGTGTGTCTCTATGTACTCCTTAATTGTCATTTACAGGCCACAGACTGCTCTGACCTACTCTATAGTGATCAATAGTTTTCTCTCTCTTTCAGACATGCACGCACACACTATTGATCCACCTCCCAACTCCTCCATCATCATCGCCTCTTCCGTTCCTTTCCAAACTCTCATCATCCTCTTTCCTCTCTCCAGCTCATCACATCCACACAATCAGTTAATACAATAATCAGTGTTAATGTGTGTAATTACTCATCTTCTGGTATCAATCAACACACACAGAGAATATATGTTTTTTTGTACTTATGCTGTATGATATGTAACAATTAGTTGATGAATTGTTTATTTGATTAGTATAAAATTAATTGGCAGTTAATCATTTAAGCTATTTGTTTACGCAAAAAAATTGCTGCCAAATTTGTTTGCCAAAAAAAGTTGCTGGTTTTTTTTAATCTTCTATGATATTAGACAAAATATTTCGGTCCAACTGTTGGTTGTACAAAACAAGATATTTGTCAGTTTGCGTTGAGGAAAACTGTGATCATAATTTTTTACTATTTCATACATTTTATGGACCAAAAGATTATTCAACTGATCAGGAAAATATTCATGTTTTCTCTCCTACAAACAATTACTGTGAGGATTTTTTTTAGAACTAACTGACAAACTTTAAAGTGCTTCATGTTGTAAGTCCAACAGTGAGAAAGGCTTGTGTTCTGACTGTGGTTTTAAATTACAATGTATTTATTAGTTTTATCAATTCCTTAAATTTTTCAAACACAGTTTATTTCAGAAGAGAACTGATCCCTAAAGAACATGTAATATAATAAAAAACTATAATGTAGCAGATATAAGGTCTTTTTAAGTGTTTATTGACAAATATGTCAACTAAGCTTGTTACGATGTACTGGTATTAAAAGGTAACCATGATATCTAAAAAATTATTATGATGATAATATGGTTATGGCAGATGTTAGGTATTGTGGATCTTTTTTTTATCAGTTCATCTGGTTGCCTTTTCACTATCCATCGAGTGTAATTGTTCTTCTTCTTGGATTCTCTTCGGTTACAGACTCTCTCTCAACCTCCCTACGTCCCTCTAATTCATTTGCCAAAAAAGAGACAAAAGACGTGTTTAAAGTATTTAAGATCATTTTGACTCCTGGTGTTATTGTTTTGTGTTTTTTTTTAAATTTTCTATAAAAATCGTGATAATATCAGTATAGTGAATTTTTTACACAATAATCGTATAGTGAAAATCTGGTATTGTGACAGCCCTACTGTCAACAACTAACTCTTCCTGTGAAGCTTTTATAACTAAATGCTGGTGTATAAAGACTATAAACAACATTACAGTGTGTTATAAACAGTTCATAAATGGTAAATAGGAGGGCTTTCAGTAAAGTGTCACCATTAAATGAACAGACACTTCTAGTTGTGCAGAAAGGAAAATGTAGCCCTGCTCTTACTCAGATTAACGATGTAATAGACTCCTCCAACATACAAATACACTTAAATCCTTGTGGTGTGGATTAACAGGCTGGGTGTTAAGATTATCAGAACTACGGCGGTTGTGTTATGTCTACAGTATATGTGTGAGTTTGTGTGTGACTGCATACATGTGTGGATGTAATCCAAAGCGTGTTTGTTGATTCTGCTCCCACTCAAGCACACATAAACTGGAGCATGAGGTGCACGATTCACACGCAAGAAGGAAATGCTACAGCAGGCGCCCTAAAACAAAACCTTACCAAGATACTGATCATCAAAAACACAGTGATTGTGCAGATTCATGAACGAGTGCAGATGGACAGAACACAGAGAGCACTGCAAGTGTTTGTGACAGTAGGTGTTGGAGCTAATCGTGTGATTCACTCAGCTCTAATTCTATTATAGACAGGCATGAGAGACAGAGAGGAGGATCTGAATAGAAGGAGACATTGTTTGAGGGGGACAGACATATCAAAACAAGGAATGAGCCATAATAATGAAAGAAAGAAATAGAAACAAGGAAAAGAGAAAGAAGAGAAGTAGGATTTAAAGTCAAAAGTGAGAGAAGAAGAGTGAGGAAGAGAGGAAAAGGGATGGATTTTATCAGGGAAAGAGACTTGATGGAGTTAAAATCTAAACTGCCTTGGACAGCCAGTCCTGGACACGCATCAAAGCTCTAATACAGGGATGACACACACACATGCACACAAAAACACACACATCTAAACTGAGAGAAAATAAACAAAAACTTTAGTCTACCTCTCCGTTGGGGCTTCCAGCACAAAGTCCATTCCCATTCACATTCCCACTGGAGTTCCCATTCCTGTTGTTGTTTCTGAACTTATCCACAGCATCTCTGACCACTTCTTCTCCTCCTCCTCCTCCTACACCACCATCTCTCTCTCCTCCACCACCGCCACCTCCTCCTTCATCTAATGTATTCTCTCCGCTCTCATTCATTTCCTCCAGAGCGATGCTGAACTGGGCTAGGGTTCGAACCATCTGCAGCATACGGTGCTGTCCTTGTGCCCGAACGCACGCTCACTTTGGCACATAGACACGCAACCTGTGAAGGTTTTTTTTTTTTCTTTCTAAATCGGCGTGATTACTCACACAAACTCGGTCTTCATTTCAGCAGAACAGCGCCACATAAAAGAAAAACAGACACACCTGAGGGTGGAAGGAATCACTACCTTTCCTCCTGTTCACAACATTAAATAAACATGCTTCCTCCCAGCCGTTTTTTTCTCTCTCTGCTCTCCTCTTCTAGCAACAAATGCTTTTAAATAATTCAGTCCCTTAGAAAGCAACCTCTCTGCAAATTGTCTTCTCTTTTCAAATTCAGCCGTCAGTGCGTGTCAAAATGTGTGTCAGTTCTGTAGCAGGTACACGGCTCGGCTGCGTGTGTGTCATGCAGCACACACACCCCGCATGTGAGAGGCAGAGCAGCGCGCTTCAGCATGTATGCACGGGTGTCTGATCTGTTTCTACTGCATGGATGATGTAAGCAAGATCCCAGTGCATGTCGAGGAGTGTGTGGACCAGGGGAGAGATAGAAAGTGAGTGCATGTGTGTGTGTGTGTGTGTGTGTGTGTGTGTGTCTGTGTGGGGGTGGGTGTGAGTGTGTCATGGCCCTCCCCCTGGGTGTGTATAATGAGAGACAGCAGGCAGGGCAGACGCTCACTGCGCTCAGCTCCACTCCGCTCAGTCAGACTCGACCAATCCTCACATAAATAATCGATTGAGGCATGTGAGGATGAAAAAAGGGGGAGGATGAGAGAACTTAAAGAAATGTCCATCCGTCCATCTCCTTATAGCTATATATCTATCAAATGATCTGTCTGCATGATAACATAATGCCACAGACAGTGGCACTATCTAAAGTTCCCTTCAAGTCCAGTCAAATTTTATTTATAAAGCCCTTCCTCCCACTACTGAGTAATACAGATTTGAATAGGAAAGCCCTTTCTGTCTGTTTTATGTGCATATGCAGACAAAGCAGAGCACTGAATGGCAGCAGCCCACATATAACCATGACAACAGTGAGCAAGGATGTCATTTTAAAAAGGACCATACCTGGGTTTTGCATGTTTTAGCCCATGAACTACAAATTGTGTAAATTTGTGGCAGCCTAGACCTTTAATACCGAAGATCTTTTATTGCAAAACTCAAAAACCACCAGGTTTACACTCAAAAAGTTGAGATAAGTAAAATCAATCAATCAATGAGATTTTTTGTATTAGTGATTGAAGACATTATAAAAAAAGAAAAACACCAATCAACAGAGTGGTGAATGGTTATGTTGTTGAACTAATGGAATAAAGACTTATTTATTAAGAGAAATATTCTGATTTTATTAGTGGTCAAGATTTGACTGCTGGCTTTCTTTGACAATTTATGATTTTCATGCTTTCATTTATTTTTTTTATCAAAGTTGGAATATCATATATATTAGAGTTCTAGTTCACAACTACATTACTCCATGAAGTTAATGGGCTAAAACATGCAGAGCAGCCAGTATGGACCTTTAATAATTCATTAAGTATGTGCACCAACATTACATAGCACACAGCAAGCCAGCATGCACACCTTCACTAAGATCAAGACAAGTGACCAAAGAATAAAAAAAGAAAAAAAAGGGGTTGTGTTCATGTACGTGTGCATGTACATCAGCTGAATGGCCAGCACTGCCTGAGAATTTTCATGAGTGTAGGAACCTAAAATGCAGTTTTAATGAAAAAGTTACAGGAGTAAAAGCATGTCAGTCTGAGCTGAACTGCTTGCAAGCAAATTGAAAGAAGCAACAGTAGCTTTGAAAGTACACTGCACCATGCAATATTAACACAAATAACAGGCTTCAAGTGATTTGATGTCAACCAGCTCAATACACAGTACTTCTGATTCACGGCAGTTACGCATATGGTGCGAGGCAGCTTTTGTCTTCTTTTTCAGCCAGCGAGCTATAAAACCCAAACAGACTTTAGGCTCTTCCTGTCCAACAGAGATCAGATGGTGACAACAGAAAAAGGTCACAAAAGGACATTTAAAGGTCAAGCTCGTGGCAGGAAATTGGCCTTTAATACTTGTTGCCATAGAAACAATAAGATGGTTTTGAAGGTCTGGTGACAGAGATCAGAGATGACAATCTCTCAGGCATGTTTGGAGTTGGAGCACAGACATTTTTCATACATATACTTGGTTCTCTGGGCTACACATCTGTTATAAGCATGCACCTTTAACACCAAATAAAGGCACATTAAAACCACCATAAGCACAATTGCCATCATGTCTGCATAATTTAGATTTCTTCTTATTGTCAACAAAATCCATAAAAAGATTGTCTCTCAGTACTTTCTATTGAAGGCTTAAATCTGTGAAAATGGGTCACAAATCTATAGTTTACATTGTTAAAAAAGCTAATAATTTTCTAAACAGCCGGGCACTGCATTTTGAAGTAAACTTTGCTCAATCAGTAGTAAATTGTGTATTTGTTGTGGACTATTTTCAGCTGTGGATTAATAATTTGTTTTTGCGCTATAGTGAGTATTTACAGCAGCAGGATGATGCATATGGGATTAAATCAAAACAAACTACACTGCAACACTGTGACTCACTTATGTGTTTAATAGTTTTTGGACAACCATGGAGCTCTACAGCACAGCTGAATAAGCTATGGCTTCGTCTACACAGACAGTACTTGTTCATAGGATCAATTCATTACTTTTTCAACAATAAGAACCATATAAAATATCACCAGACTCATCCTTTGGGCTACATGAGCCTCTCATGATCAGAGTACACAAGTCACAATTATCACCTGACTAGTTACATCAGCATCCATAGCATCTTGTTTCCATAGCAACTCCAAAGTGCTCATATCCTCAGCATTTCCTGTTTAGTTTTGGATAAATACAGTTGCTAGGTAATGAAGAAAAAAAAAAGCAATAAAGCGCGCCTGTGTGTGTTTCTGCATCTGTGTACATGCGCACAAGCAGAAAAAGGGGGTAGCCTGGGGATGGAGTGTTCTCCCTGAATGAGTTACCATCTCATAACTCTCACACAAAGCTCACACGCACACACCTGCTCCACACAGGCTCCAACTACCATGGTCAGCTGAACATCCCTTCTTCCATTTCTAGGAATTATCAAAGCATTTTGATTGTGTTCAGATTGCAGAATGGCAGAAATGATGAATTATGACGAAACAGGGGGTGACTCAAACACAACAGTGATTGTGAGCCAGCCTCTATTTCACAACCTCGCTTTTCAGTCTACACAATCACCAGAAAAATTAAATCTGACCTGATAAACACCTTAAAAAAAAAAAAACGTATATGAGTCAACTGGTTCTACATTCATGCAGCTACACAGTCAACAACGTTCATAAATAAACACACTAGAACACCGCGGTAGACACGCATATGTTGCTGATCATGAGTGGGCTGAATTTGCAGCCGTGGTTCAACTTCCTATTTCCTCCCCACCCTGCAAAGAAATGTGTGCGTGGTTTGAGCCACCCCGTCCGTCTGTCTGTGTCACTGTGAGTGCTGCTAAATGACAGCTGATGTGACATCTGTATCACAGACTCCGAGCCAATATCAACCACAACAAAAACTGAATCAGGAGTCAGTCTACAGTCGACACATGTTCTAGGACTGATGACACCTGTCAACATACCCACTGGTCCACAGGCGTGTGCGTGTGCGTATGTGTGTGTGTGTGTGTGTGTGTGTGTGTGGGGGGGGAGAGAGACAAAAGGCGAGTAACCTTAGGAGAGGTGGACGCATGACTGCCCAAATAGATCAAAACAGATTTCACATCACACACCTGTGCATGCATACAGCTTGTACCATCTGAGCCTGTGTTCATGTGTGTGTTCATATGTGTGTGTGTGTGTGTGTGTCCAGTTATCCATCTGCCGTTTATCACAACAACCCTCATACAGTTGCAGATACACTCAAACACACAGCACTAGAAGACAGAATAAATGAAGTACAACAAAATAGAAATTGTTTTATGCACTAACACCATGAGTTATTCAAGTGTGTGTGTGTGTGTGTGTGTGTGTGTGTGTGCACCAGGTGTGTGGAGCTCTGTTTGCTCCCCATGTCAGTGCCAGGTAACAGGATAATGACAGACGATTCCAGGAAAAAGATGATTCCCACTGCTAACTACAACATGGGAGGTCAGGATAAAAGCTCTGTCTGTCCATATTCACTCCATTTTATCGATTTATCTCCGCGATCCACTTCTCTTTGTATCACCGTCTCCGGGCACATCCTAACCTGTCTCACCCTCTTCTCTATCTCTCTCTCTCTGTCTGGCTCTTCTCTGCAATTTAATATGAATAGACATGAGCGTTATATTGGCTGGGGGACTAAAAATGTCAATCAATGTCTAAGATAACAAAAGGCACACATCAGTGCATGTTATGCTGTGCATAGATACATAAACGATACCCACAAGGGGGCAGTAGTCATAATGAAAAAAATCATTACAGAGTGTGTTTTGTTTTTTTTCTTCCTGCCACAGGGTCAAGGTAAAATCTGTATTCAAATTTCTAGATGGGAAATTCACAAAATCATCCAGACACCATGCACATCATGTCAAATATAAACCACCTGTATACTGAGATAAGTTCAGGAGATATCCACTTTGGTAATAAAATGAGATATTATTACAGAAACATATTGAAAATAATGGTTTCAGGTCAGAAATGAATGAAAACTAAACAACAAACAAACAACAGCTTGTATCAAACTGAGCTGTACCATGTGTGTTAGAGATAACGCACAGGTAACTGGATCTACTCGCTCTCCTAATACGCCCTTATGGGTTGGTGTGTGTGAGTGTGAGAGAGAGAGAGAGAGAGAGAGAAAGAGAGTGAGAGAGAGTGAGAGAGAGAGTGTGTGAGAGAGAGAGAGAGAGAGAGAGAGAGACATGTGCTGTGAAAAGACCCTTTGTCCCCCGAGAGGTGAGGCTGAGGCAAGGACACGATTGGCACTTGGGCTAATATACTGTACACGTGCACCTCAAACACACACACATTGCAAGCGCCCAAGATACGCATGGATACGCACACATGAAGAAGCTTGAGATGATCTGATGTCTCTATGTTTTGAAAAGGCAGCGAACGAGAATGATGCAGAGACACCTGAAGATTTTGATATAATATAGTATAGTAATTAATCGTTTAGGTTATTGTGTGAGCAAAAACGCCAAACATTTGATGGTTCCAGCTCCCAAATGCGATAATTTGATGCTTTCCTTTGTCTTACTTAATATTAAATTGAATATATTTGGGTTTTGGACTTTAGAAAGTTGTGATGGGTTTTGCGTTTTCTGATTTCATTGTACCTGTCACCTTCAACCTGAGCAGCATCTTTCACCAGAAACCAAACCAGACAGCATCACGGTGACACACCAGGAGGAGCCTTTGATTCACTCCACATCCATTTCCAGTCCTACCGCAGCCTGTAATCTGACATCCCATCCACTTCCTGTCCAGCAACCTATCCCACAATACACTGGACTCCAGAGATAGCCATCAGCCACAGAGACTGGTCTTAACCCCAACACCACTCCGGAAATACCTTCTCTGTGTCTCTGCCTCTCCCACCCAGTTTGTCCTTTCTGCCGCCCATTGCCATCTCTCTTCTCTCTCTCTTCGTTAATTTCTACAAATCCTCCGAGGCCTCTCACACTGCCGCCCTCACAAAATATTCTAGCTGTTATTTTCAGTAACAAACTATGTACCGGTGATACAGGGAACATGAAGAGACTGTCAGCTGGATTTCCCAGGAAGACAGCGCCTGACAAAAGATGCACACAGAGCTAATGTTGGCTCATCAGCTGTCACGCACTCACCGCCAAGTGCAGCGGTGGCGTTTTGAGACCGAGAGTGGGAAAAAGGGAGGAGGAGAAGAGAGAGAGAGAGAGAGAGAGAGAGAGAGAGAGGGAGGTCCAGACTGAGAGGCTTTGAGAAATTTCAAACTGCAGTTAGCAGACAAGTCAGTCACCAGTGCTTCCACCAGACTGTACTGTTATAATACTTCAGCTTAGCCGAGACTAAACACTCTACTGCAGATTAAGCCAATCTCTCTCTTTTCTACCTCATACTTCACTTTTCGCTTTCTTTTTCCCCCTCTCTAGTCCCTCTTCCTCCCCCTTATCACTCTCTCTCCATTTCCCCTCTTTATCCTTCTTTCATCGACATTCCTGACCCCTCATGGCCTAAAATCCTTGCATGTGTGTATTTGTATTTGTGTATGTGTGTGTGTGTGTGTGTGTGTGTGTGTGTGTGTGTGTGTGTGTGTGTGTGTGTGTGTGTGTG
>NW_019520325.1:0-922 GCF_002814215.2 Seriola lalandi dorsalis
ATAGTAAGGCATGAAAAGTCATAACAATGAGACATAATAGCAAAGCATCAAATGTCATAGTATAGTAAGACATAAAAATTCAAAAAAACGTCATAGTATAGTAAGGCATAAAAAGTCATAAAAATGTGATGGTATAAAAAAACATAAAAACGACATAGTATAGTAAGGCATGAAAAGTCAAGGCATTAAAAGTCATAAAAAACGACATAGTATAGTAAGGCATAAAAATCATAAAAACGACATAGTATATTAAGGCATAAAAAATTATGAAAACGTCATAGTATAGTAAGGCATGAAAAATCACAAAAACGACATAGTATAGTAATACATAAAAAATCATAAAATGTGATGGTATAAAAAGTCATAAAAACGATATAGTATATTAAGGCATAAAAAGTCAAGGCATAAAACGTCATAAAAACGACATAGTATAGTAAGGCATAAAAAGTCATAAAAACGACATAGTATAGTAAGGCATAAAAAGTCAAGGCATTAAAAGTCAGAAAAAAACCGACATAGTATAGTAAGGCATAAAAAGTCATAAAAACGACATAGTATAGTAAGGCATAAAAAGTCAGAAAAATGACATAGTATAGTAAGGCATAAAAAATCACGAAAACATTTTAGTATAGTAAGGTACAAAAAATTATGAAAACGACATAGTATATTGAGGCATGAAAAACCATGAAAACGCCTTAGTATAGTAAGGCATAAAATGTCATAAAACGACATAGTATAATAAGGCATGAAAAGTCATAAAAACAACATAGTATAGCAAGGCATGAAAAGTCATAAAAATGTCACAGTATAGCAAAGCATTTAACGTCATAGTATTATAAAGCATAATTCGTCATAAATACGTCATAATATAGCATGGCATAAAAAGTCATGAAAACGACATAGTATAGTTAGGCATAAAAAG
>NW_019520326.1:0-1091 GCF_002814215.2 Seriola lalandi dorsalis
GAAACACATTTCCATGTAAATATGTGAATATATAAAACACATTTACACTTTTAAACATTCAGATGGTGTGTGATCCCGCAGCAGGGGGCGGAGCCTAGCAGCAGGGGGCGTGGTTAATGTGATTGTTGCCTGTGAAACTTTAATTTTTAACAGGTGAACAGGAATATTTCAACATAACTGAAGACGTATAAAAAAGGAAAGTGGCGGAGCTGATGGACTGTTGGTCATCAGTGAGTGATGCACCAGTTATCCCTCCAAGAAAAACCCTGTAGAAGAAGAAGAAAGTCTGTAGAGGAACGCCAGCGTTTGCAGCAGAGCCAGAGTCTGAACCAGTTTTTGCTGATGAAGCAGCTCCTATATTTCTATACAGTAACACAGAGTCACCTGGCAGCTGCTCAGACATCAGAGTCTCAGAGGAAACTCTTCTGACGTGACCACGTGAGTCCCAGCTGGTCCCCGCCTCTGTTCTCCAACTGCTGACTTTCCATTTTAACCCTGAAAGGACGAGCTGATCATGTGACACGTTTATTCCTCTCTTTCTCATGAGCCTTTTATCTCAGGAACAGCTCCGAGGAACTTCTTCAGATTTGTCACAATCATTCACTCGGACTGGATGATGAACTGATTAGATTTTGGTGGTTAAAGGTCAAAGGTCACAGTGACTCTTTAGCCATAACTCAAGACTTCAAACAGCAATGTGTTTCAGCTGCAGGAGACGTTGGAGCCCGTTGATCTGATCTTTCTGTAGAGTTCGTACCATGAAGTCTTCGTCCAAACCACCGCAGCCCGAGGTCGAGTCCGGCGTGTGCCAAGCTGGTTCTGAGCTGTGGTTCTGAGCTGTGGTCCTGAGGTGTGGTCCTGAGCTGTGGTTCTGAGGTGTGGTCCTGAGCTGTGGTCCTGAGGTGTGGTCCTGAGGTGTGGTCCTGAGCTGTGGTCCTGAGCTGTGGTCCTGAGCTGTGGTCCTGAGCTGTGGTTCTGAGGTGTGGTTCTGAGGTGTGGTCCTGAGCTGTGGTCCTGAGCTGTGGTCCTGAGGTGTGGTCCTGAGCTGTGGTCCTGAGCTGTGGTCCTGAGCTGTGGTCCTGAGCTGTGGT
>NW_019520326.1:2134-2968 GCF_002814215.2 Seriola lalandi dorsalis
GAAGGGAGGAAAGGAAAAGGTTGAAATAGAGACAGAACAGAGGAGGTGTGTTCAGACTGAAGCCTGTTGACATTTATTATCATCACATAATTTAATATATTATAAGCTGCTTAAATACACACATGACCCACATCATACTCGAGAAGGTAAATCAATACATGCTGAAATCAATTATTAATTAATTAAAACATTTTGGTAATAAAAATGCTACTTCTGTATTTTTACATTTATATATTTTTTTGATTTATTTATTTATACTCGTGTCATTTTTCTTCCTTCATAAGAAACATGACGGAGAAAATGAAAATCTGCATTAAATGAACTGAAGAAACAACCTCATTAACAGACAGGTGGGACGCCTCAATGGCTCACCTCGTGCACCTCGAATATCGGTGTTGACGTCATCGATTATGGCGACTAATCATGGCAGACCTAAACTCCACCCACTGGTGAAACCTGGGCTGCAGTTGAAATCTCCTGAAAAATCCAGGAAGTAAACCTTGAGTAATTTTCATGCTCAGACAGTTGTAACTTCAGGGAGTAACACTGGTCACATGACCTCTGTCTGAAGAGGTGAGAGGAGACGTTCCCTCATGTGACTGAGGTTTGAAAACAGGTTGAAACTGAGCAGGAACCAGAGAATCAAAAATAAAGTGAACGTGAAGGAGACGGAGCGACAGGAAACAAGGAGGAGAAGAAGAGTTTAATGATGAAATCAGTGTCCAGCTGTTAACTCAACAGTTAGAATCACAGGAGGAGAAGCAGCTCTGCAGGAGAGTTTCACCTCTTTCCTTCCCATCATCCTTTTCATCTTTTCATCCAGGGAGGGGGGGG
>NW_019520326.1:4068-6875 GCF_002814215.2 Seriola lalandi dorsalis
CACACACACACACACACACACACACACACACACACACACACACCTGGCACAGTAACAGATCCACTAAAACAGGTTTGGTGTTAGTTCTTACAGAAAAACTACATGAATTTTAACATGAAATTTAACATGTGAATACTTGTTAATGTGAAATGTGCTGACTCATGGGAAATGTGGTTTTGGAACATTTTCATGCAGTAATGTGTAAATCCTCATGTGAAACCTCCGGGTAATATATTTATTAAATATAAAATTTAATTTCACATTTGCTTTTTTCATTAGGGAGGTGACCAGCTATAGAACTGTGTAACACAGAACAGACTGTCACCTTTAAAAATCATCTCAGCAACAGTAAACGTGTGTCATCCCTCCAGCAACAGATGTATCTCTTCTATCTCTTCTATCTCTTCTATCTCTTCTATCTCTTCTGTCTCTTCTATCTCTTCTATCTCTGCTCTCTCCTTTATCTCTTCTCTCTTTTATCTCTTCTGTCTCTTCTGTCTCTTCTATCTCTTTTATCTCTTCTGTCTCTTCTATCTCTTCTATCTCTTTTATCTCTTCTGTCTCTTCTATCTCTTTTATCTCTTCTGTCTCTTCTGTCTCTTCTATCTCTTCTATCTCTTTTATCTCTTCTGTCTCTTCTGTCTCTTCTGTCTCCTCTGTCTCTTCTATCTCTCCTATCTCTTCTATCTCTCCTATCTCTTCTATCTCTTTTATCTCTTTTATCTCTTCTGTCTCCTCTGTCTCTTCTCTCTCTTTTATCTCTTCTGTCTCTTCTATCTCTCCTATCTCTTCTATCTCTTTTATCTCTTTTATCTCTTCTGTCTCTTCTATCTCTCTTGTCTCTTCTATCTCTTTTATCTCTTCTGTCTCTTCTATCTCTCTTGTCTCTTCTGTCTCCTCTGTCTCTTTTATCTCTTTTTTCTCTTCTAACTCTTCTGTCTCTCTTGTCTCTTCTGTCTCTTCTGTCTCTTCTATCTCTCTTGTCTCTCTTGTCTCTTCTATCTCTCTTGTCTCGTCTGTCTTTTATATCTCTCTTGTCTCTTCTGTCTCCTCTGTCTCTTCTGTCTCTTTTATCTCTTCTATCTCTCTTGTCTCTCTTGTCTCTTCTATCTCTCTTGTCTCCTCTGTCTTTTATATCTCTCTTGTCTCTTCTGTCTCCTCTGTCTCTTCTGTCTCTTCTATCTCTCTTGTCTCCTCTGTCTCTTCTGTCTCTTTTATCTCTTCTGTCTCTTCTATCCCTCTTGTGTCTCTTCTGTCCCTTCTGTCTCTTCTATCTCTCTTGTCTCCTCTGTCTCCTCTGTATCTTCTGTCTCTTCTGTCTCTTCTGTCTCTTCTGTCTCTTCTATCTCTCTTGTCTCCTCTGTCTCTTCTGTCTCTTTTATCTCTTCTGTCTCTTCTATCCCTCTTGTGTCTCTTCTGTCCCTTCTGTCTCTTCTATCTCTCTTGTCTCCTCTGTCTCTCCTATCTCTTCTATCTCTTCTATCTCTTCTATCTCTGCTCTCTCCTTTATCTCTTCTCTCTCTTTTATCTCTTCTATCTCTCTTGTCTCTTCTGCCTCTTCTATCTCTCTTGTCTCCTCTGTCTCTTTTATCTCTTTTTTCTCTTCTAACTCTTCTGTCTCTCTTGTCTTTTCTATCTCTCTTGTCTCCTCTGTCTCTTTTATCTCTTCTATCTCTCTTGTCTCTTCTGTCTCTTCTATCTCTCTTGTCTCTTCTGTCTCCTCTGTCTCTTCTGTCTCTTCTGTCTCTGAGCTGTGGTTGTTGCTGCAGCTCTGGACGTCAGATTTTCCTGCCCAGCCTTCAGTGAGCTGCTGTTTGGTGTTTGCAGCTTTAGAGATGTGAGGTCGTTCCCAGAAAATCCAGCATGCAAACAAACATTATAACGTTCCTCCCAGGAAACGCCAGAAAATATCACAGCTGAGTGATGAAATGAATAATTCTCTGAGGGCTTGTGAAAATCCAATTCACGGCGTTTCAGATATTGTGCGTGACATACAGGAAATTGTGTAAATGTGGTCGCTCTCCCCCCGAGCTGAGTGGTTTTAAAATGCAGATGAAATCCTGTTCTCCACCTCCTCTGATTTAATGTGGCACATCTGTAAACTCAGACCAACAACACTCATCACTCTCAGCCGAAGAAACTTGAACCAGTGTTATTTAAAAACAGCTGATTTGTTTAATTCGCCGTGTAACAGTTTCCATGGGAGCCTGGTTTCAGATTCAGTCAGCAGGACACGGAGGGAAACATCTGGTCATTTCAAGCCTGTCAAAACAGTCAGAGGAAGCTGCTTTATTTTCCCGTGTGGAGAACAATATTAGAGATTCAGTTCACGTGTGCATGAACGCGGCTATTAATGGAGTGTAGAGCAGACGGCAGCAGAGTGGATCAGCAGCAGGATCCAGCTGTTCCTGACCCACATTACCTCAGCTAAACTGGGAATAAGATTTTCTCTTTGTATTAGGTCTCCTCATTCCTGCCTCCACAGTGAGAGGTATTACAGCTGCACACTGGATCATGAAACTCACTGAGGTCTGAAGTCAGAGTTTTTAGGTTATTGTCAATATCACACAAGAAATCCTGCCATAAGATTTGTGTTTTTATTATTTATGGAGGTTACTGTTCACGCTGCTTTCATTGAGAGAGAGAGAGGTGAAAGTTCACAATCTATAAACACCATATTCCTTGATGCTGCTGTTGTCTACTAGTGCTGCTTGATTATGGCAAAAATCATATCCAATTATTTTGATCAATATTTATTTACAATACATTTGTTGAACTTTAAAAAAAAAAAAAAAAACCTTGTGATC
>NW_019520326.1:7800-17344 GCF_002814215.2 Seriola lalandi dorsalis
TTTCGTATTTTGTTTGTTTGAAATATTAAGTGTGTATTTTAAAAAAGTGCTTCTTAATTTTTCTCTTTTCCTGGTCTCTTCCTGCTCTCTCTCTCCCCTCCCATCATCCTCTCTGTCTGATGTCAGAGCCCCATGGGGTGCTGTAGTAACTGTCTGTCAGTCACTTTCATTTAGTGTTTATAGTCTGTCCAGCCTCTGATCCATTATAAATAGCTCTAAGTGGCACAGCACTCCCTCCTCGCTGTCACTCAACACTCTGTCTATTAGCCTCCTACTCAGCCTCATTAATCTGACCAGTTGCTCAGAATCAAAATCAAGGTAGACGTGGACCAGTTACATCCTGAGCGTAAAATCCTATCAGCCTCTCGTTAATGAATTAAAACACTTTAAAATCGGATTAAAATATCGAATATTTATTTATGTGTTTATTTAATAAGCCATGTCAAATCATTTTGTGGACTTGATTAATGTAGCAGGAACAAAAGGGATCAGCCCCAGTTGATTTTCTATCAGATCTTTATTTGATTCGACAGGCAGAGCTATTTATGATCCAGGAGTTTTCAAGGGCAGACTGGGGGATTCTTCAGCTCTCAAGGTCTGTGATATAATCTGCTGCTCGCCTTTCAAAGTGTCAATCAAAAGAAATATGTTTAGAGTCTGACACACCGATGGTCGTCACTGTGCTGACTGAACACTTGTGCTTATTGTTTGTGTTTTATATTTACAGATGTTTAATGTGAGTTTGACAGATTCATGACGGCCGCGCAGCATTTCATTCAAATGTTATTCCTGGAAATATTTGCATCTTTGTTTGTTACAATCTAAGATGATAACGACATTCATAGATGATTTCTATATAAGAACATAGAGAAATGTGTCCTCTATCACCCAGTGTTGGTCTCATTCTGATGACCCCCCCCCCCCAGTGCAGAGAGGGCTGTCCAAAGCTCCCATAGACGCCCATGTTAAACTGAGCTCTGAAGCTTTCACCAAAAACAGAGTTGAGGGGAGTTTTTGAACTGTGATAAAACCTCAACAGTTATCAGTAAAGACACATATAAGATATCATTGTCTTTATTGAAGTGTTAGGACGCCTGTAGTGAACAGATGTTTTCAATAGGACTTGTAGTTTTCCTTCTGTGATTTGATTTTCGATGAAAAGTTTCATCTTAAAAGCTGCTGTTTGCTGAGGGTTAAAGAGGGGTGTGTGTGTATTTCCCTCCTCCCCCTGGTGGCCACAGTCGCCATAGCGACCAGTGTCTCAGCAGGCGCCACTAACGCAGTATCCGGGCAGAAATGGAAAAAGCTGATTCTAATTTGGCTAATTAGACTCATTAACTCTCAGCCTTTTAACTCAGGTATGAGAGCAACTGTAAAGTAAATCAACACTGTGTATGTGCACGTACTTGTGTGTGCGAGTTGCTGTGTGTGAATGTACTTGTGTGTGCGTGTTGTTGTGTGTGCGAGTTGTTGTGTGTGCATGTACTTGTGTGTGCATGTTGTTGTGTGTGTACATTGGTTAGTAATTAATAGTTAATTTGTCCGTGATGATCTTCTAACACAACCCAGGTTGGTCTTACTCTCCCTTCACTGAGAAATGAATACACACTCAGACTCTGACTCTATTTATATCTCAACAAGTTTCCAGAACGATAAGAAACTCATCAAGTTTCACATTTGCATGTTGTTAGTTTCAGTCGCTGTAATTAACCGTCCGTCTTCCAGAATAAGAGTCAGAAATGTTCCCTGGTGGATTCACTGCTGTCTGGTCCTGATAGACCGGAGGCTATTAATACCTCAAAGACTTTCAAGGGCACACAAGGATTTTCATATTCTGTAATATGGAGTGGGGATTTTTTTAAATGTGAAATATGCTGTGTAATCTCCTCCTCGTGTGTGTGTGTGTGTGTGTGTGTGTGTGTGTGTGTGTGTGTGTGTTGCCCAGCAGGTCTAATCTGTCAGACTTCCAGAGCACACACACGTCTTTGAACTGAGCCAGTTTCCCCTGCAGCTTCAGCACAATGATCACTGCCAACACTGGACTCAGAGCGAGGCATCACTGACGGTGAGTCTCCTCCAGCTGAGGACGACTTCACATTTCTTAAAGCTCCTTCACTCACATCTTCTGTTATTCTGTCATGGTTCTGTGGTGGTTGATGGACAGAGGCATTAGAGGTGTGACAAACAATCCACTCACATTTGAATCATGATTCTGTCTCTACAGATTCAGAATCGAATCATAAATTCCAAAAGAATCGATTCATATTTTTCAGTCTCGTTGCTGGTTTACATTGTTTTAGCTCGTCAGGCCTGTAGATGGCGCCGCGTCGGTTTCTGCCCGGATTCTCCTCCGTGGAGCAGAAGAAAGTTGAGTGTGAGCGATGGAAACAGGAAGGACCAAGTGATTCGATCTTCAGTGAAGATGATTTTCTAACCTGGAGGGAAGAAGCATCTCGATCACACCTGTGATATCTGCAGCTTTATTAACATTCATATGATCTCATCATCACTGAAGCATCTGCCGTGTACAAAGCTAATGATTCTTATTGAGTAATTACTGGATCGAGTTTTAATATAAATCAGAGAGCGTGATATAAGTTATTGAGTAAAACTGTTTATCATATATCATTCACTCACTTTATGAATGATTTACTCAAATTCAGAGGTGACTTTAACTTTTGTTGATGGCTTATATCAAGTGGAGAAACACACACATCTATAAATCAGATCTGGTGTCAGCTTAGCAGCTGGGTTCATCAACATGAACCAACATGTGACTGGAGCTGCAGCTTCTTGGGACTTTAAGCAGCAGCCTCATTAAATCCAGAGACTGTGGGTGTTTAATGAGTGTGTTCAGTAAAGATGCAAATTATAATTGTTTTAGATGAAGATCAGATTTTATCTCTAGTTAATACAGAAAACCAGGTCAGTCCAAAGGATTAGATACATGTTCCTCTTTTACCTTTTAAAAATCTGAATTTCTCAGTTTCCTCGTGTCCTAAAAATAAATAACTTTAATTATCAAAACTCTGCAATAAAATCTGAGTTGAGACAATATTTCCCTCCTGAGACAGAAAAGTCTCTGCAGTCTTATCAGGAGACATGATGCAGGTAAGCTGAGGTGTATACATAACGAGAGGAGAGAATAATAACGATGATATTTAATTACTGGAAACGGCTTCAATCACTGAGACTGAAACAGCTTCAGTGTTAGTTTCTTAATGAGGAGCGTGTAACAATATATTATTTCACTTTCACTTTCAACAGGCAGAAAGAACAAAGACGTTGACTTGTCAGCACCGACCACCTGCCCCAGCGAAGCGCTCTGCCTCAGGGGTCACCGTGACCTCTGACCTCTCTTCAGTGGGTGGCAGAGAAAGAGGAGAACTCCCGCTGAGCTGGTAAGTGTATGATTACATCTGAACTATCATTGCTGGGTAAACGGAGTAATACCTGTCACTGCGTCTGCCACGCTGCGCAGTCACAACTCGTCTAGACGTCCTCGTGCTCCCCCGGCACGCTCCCACTCCTAATCCTGTTAACGCCGCCAGCCCGCGCCACAATAACCTACATTCTGCAGTAATCACAGCGGCTGACTGAGGCGAGAGGGTGTCAGAGCCACGAGAGAAAAACCGGCAGCAAATCCTGGTGACAGAGCACGAGGCTGGAGAGGGGGGGGGGGGCATTTTTCTTTTGTGCATTCAACTCTTATTTGGAAAAGGAGGATGTACATTTTAGAGCTGCATGTTGCTGTGGCTGAACTCCAAGCTTCTACCAGCTGTGGGGAAAAAGAGAGGCAAGGATCCAAACTGACTGACACACACACACACACACACACACACACACACACCTCGGACTTGTAAGAACTGTCAATCACAACATTGAGTTTCCATTTATTTTGACTGAGACAGTTTTGGCTGTAAACCTCAGTTAAATTGGCAAAGAGCACAGAACGATCTCTGACTGGTTCCATTGTGCTCTTTGATGTTTAGGCAGAAATATGACACAAGGACGTCTGAGTGCAGCTAACAGTAAACAGCAGCTAACGGTAAACGGCAGCTAACAGTAAACGGCAGCTAACAGTAAACGGCAGCTAACAGTAAACAGCAGCTAACAGTAAACGGCAGCTAACAGTAAACGGCAGCTAACAGTAAACAGCAGCTAACGGTAAACAGCAGCTAACGGTAAACAGCAGCTAACGGTAAACGGCAGCTAACAGTAAACGGCAGCTAACAGTAAACGGCAGCTAACGGTAAACGGCAGCTAACAGTAAACAGCAGCTGACGGTAAAGAGCCCATAAAAATATACAGTTAAATCTCTTCCAGCTATAATCTCCCAGTAGAATCACAATAAGATGGAACACTTTAGAGACAGTGTCTGTGTTTTATGGTCAGTACAATGCTTTTTATGAGGCAGGATTCAGGCTGTTTAACACCTGAGTGTCAGTACAAAGACAAAATAACAGTTAGATGTGTATAAGAGACAGCACATACACAACAAACACCTGACACCTGAGATTGATCCTAATGTTAATCTTCATTCTAATGGTCAGTGTTGGTGGAAAAGACTCTCAGAGAGAGATGAAGACCTGTCCTCCATCTGGAGGATTTTTGCCTCAGTCTCTCACTGTGAGGAGATCTGGTCCTCTGGAGCACCATGGTAACCATAGAAATCATCCACACACACACACACACACACACACACACACACACACACTCACTCTAAGATTCACAATAACGCACACACAGCAGAGACAGGGGGGGAAAGCAAGAACACATGAGTATGTGCGTGTGTGTGGATGCGCACGTGCAAGCGCATGCGCGGTCACGGTCTCGGTTTTCTCTTCTGATGCACGCCCCCCCACCACCAACCGGCTGACACGCCCCGCGCATCTCCTCCACCCATCAGCCACAGGAAGACATCACATTCAATTCCCGCCGTGTCATTAGAAGAAACTCCAGCTCCCAGCCCGCGTCACATGAGCATTAAACGGGGGGATGGCGGGTAAATGTTGGAGGAAATCTGAAGCCGACACATTTACATAATGGGATTTTTTTTTTCAACAAGTATCAGGAAATGGATCTGCTCATTTAGCCCTGCGCAAATTAGTGTTAAATTGGGATGATTGTGCGCATGTGCCTGAATCACGGTGACCCTGTAATAAATCTGATACTATTGGTGACGACAGCACTTATATGAATCCCTGTGGGACCGTTGAGCCAATGACAGACACTATAGGTCAGTTTATCCTTCTATAGAAAAACATTATTCACTATGAAGTCAGAGCTGCTTTCTGTGTGTGTGTGTGTGTGTGTGTGTGTGTGTGTGTGAATTACTCATCGGTGATAATACGGGAGATGACGTCACTTTTACTAGAGCTAACCTGACAATTGAGAGCAGAGATCAGGGGCAGGAACATCTTGTGTGCAGCTTCACAAAATAAGAAAATCTAGTTCTTAATGAAACTTAATGAGCTTTTATATGAAAATAAACATAAAAAGGAGCTTTATCATAATAGATTGTGATGCTTTGTCACAACTACACTGCTGCTGCTTCAGTTCCTTTGGTGAAGTTTGGAGGGATTTCTTTTCTGCATGTCATCCGGATCTCTGTCCCACTGTTGCCAGATCTGATTTGATGTGATTTAAATATGTCAGAATATTTCTATGTCCGATCTCTAGGAATCAGCTGTTAGTGTGTGTAACCCGTCTGAAGGGTGACAGGCCTGCAGGGCTTTCTCTTGATAATTATTCATATGATCCGGCGATGACGGTGTGATTGTGTAAGATACAGCCTATTTTCCCGCTCCTGTTCCAGTTGTGGATATGGCTGCCGCCGCGGGTGCTGTGTAACAGCCCTGCGCACCGGAGCCAACCATTATGAGAGAGAGAGAGAGAGAGAGAGAGAGAGGCGGCAGAGATGCAAGCAATAGGGGGAGGGGTGGAAAAAGGAGAGAGGAGGAGAGTGTGAGAGTGTGTGTGTGGATGGATGGATAGTAGCCTACCACCGGGCTGAGCTGCCGCTGCTAGAGCGCACACACACACACACACACACTCTCTCTCTCTCTCTCTCTCTCTCTGGAGGAGAGTGTGTGAGCAGCTAGTCAGTCAGTGTGAGTGTGTGAGCCATGTTGGATGTGAATGAACGGGAGGAAAGATGCTCCGCTCCTAAGGCTCAGACCTCCAGCTCCACGGACCACAGCGGGTAGATGCCAACTCTCCGGGCCGACGGAGAGACGGGGGAGCCTGGGGGAAGGTGTCGGGCGGTGCCGGCGGTCCTGGAACTGGAACTGGCCACCTAGTCGGAACGAGGGAGAGAGAGAAGTGACGGGGAGAGGGCAAGGCGCGCTGAGAGAGAAAGAGAGAGAATAGGTGGAAGAGGGAGAAAGGAGGAGAGAGACAGAGAAAGGAAGAGACTAAATGGCTGCACCGCTCTCGGGCTTCACCCCGCTCCTGCTCTCGTCTCTGCTTCTCCACCTGCTTCTCCCCGGCCCTTTGTTCAGCCTCACCCCGGGGACGGGGAACACAGGAGGGGCTGCCGACCGATGGACCCCGGGTCTCTGCTACCGAGACGCCGGTAAAGTGAGCCAGAAGCAACAGCAGCAGCGGCGGCGGTGCGAGGGACCAGGGGAGTCGCCGAGTGGCAGCTGGTATCTACGCCCAGGCAGGTGGACCGTAGAGCGGATACAGACTGAGGGATGCTGTGGAGGGACGCGGGGAGGAGATCAATGGGATGGAGAGAGAGGGACACGGGAGGAGAGACTGAAAAGAGTCGGGACGGTTTGGAGGAGTGGAGACGGTCCTCCGGCACCACCACCACCACCTCCTCCTCCTCCTCCTCCTCTCCACCCAGGTATTTGGAGCAGGTCGAGCTCGGATGGCGTCTGCTCAGGAGAGGGAGTGGAGAGAGGGAGGGTGAGGAGGAAGGGCGTTGTTTCACCTCCCGCTTCACCTGCTTTCACCTCGTCGCCGGTTCAGAACGGAAAGAAACGGCCAGTACAAAGGACTAGAGCGTGCGCGCATCGGTGTCCGGCGTCAAGGCCACACCTCACCAGACGTGGCGCCGCCGGAGCCTTTGTGCGCGCCTCTGGCCTGTGCAGGGCACCCGGAAGTGGAGGGGGAGAGGTGTTGGATACACGGTGCTCCCTGACACCTGAGCATCTCTGCTCCTCCAGCCCCGACAAACGAGCCCCCTCCGCGGCCAACAGCCCCTCACCTGGCCCCGCGCCAACCGGTTGCTCTTGTTGCATCCACCCCATCTCTGGATACAGTTCAGCACATGATGCGGCTCCAGCCTCCACCTTCAGATCCAACCCCCCCCTCACAGAGAGTCCGGACTGTATCCAGAGGTCACACCTGGAACACACGTGTCTTTTCTCCTCTTGTGGTTCCTCCCAGACCCGCAGCACAGAGGAGGTCCAGCCTCCCCCAGCTCTCAGGAGCAGTGTGGCCTGTGACGGTGACGGGGGCTCAGCCAGCGTGGACAGGGGGGGCGGTAATTGTTCTCATTTGGGCAGGCACAATGCTATCGATCCCAGCAGCAGAGGGGAGGGGGGTGGTGAGAGCTGTTTGAACGGGTGGATGAGGGGAAAGGAGGAGGAGAGGGGGACGGGGAGTGGGGGAGGTGAGGAGGAGGAGTGGGAGGAAGCGTACAGGTGTAACCCCGGTACCAGGGGGCACCTGGGTCGTTGTGGGCCCCCTCTCCATGATGGGAAAGCTGTGTGTAACCACGCCAGAATTATGGAAGGAGGGAGGGTGAGGGATGATGGGAGACAGGGGGAGGGTGGAGGAGGGGTGAACCAAGGCAACAAACACATTAATTTATCTAATTATCCGGATGATGATTTGGCTTTTCTGATTGTGACGCTCCCCCGTCAGACTGAGGAGGAGCTGCAGCCCCCGGCACAGAGCACACAGGCCCGGGGAGAGAGCAGGGAGGCTGCCGCTGGGGGCTTCGGTTGTTTGGACAGAATAGAAACGGGGGGTGGATATGTGGCCGGGTTTATGGTTCCCGGGGGAGGCGTAGCTCAGAGGAATCTCCCCATCCAATTTACCCCCAGCAACACGACCGAAACGCGCGGCCGATGTTTTCTATCCGGCAGAAGCGCAATTCCTAAAATCTCATCACACCCCTCTCCCCCTCCCCCCCCCACACGGAACCAGACAGGAGGTAGAAAACACTCCGAACCGTCTCGTGCTGAAGCAGGAGGAGCGGCTTCAGAGCCGCCGCCTCCCGGTGACTCAGGACTTTCCCCCGGTAAATCTCCCGGTGTTGAGTCTCTCTCTCTGCCTGAGATCAACCTGACCACATGGCGGGAGTACTCCCCACCTTCTGCTCACCCCCCCTCTGAGGAGGAAGGTGTGACTTCAGCACCGTGGACAGCTCCCATTGACTCAGAGCGCGCGCTTCTGTGGAGCCAGTTCAACAGCAACAACAACAACAACAACAACGAGGGGGGGGCAGGTGACGGTCACAGTCACGAGTCTGAGGTACAGAACAAGAAGAGGAATACTCCGTGGCGCGAACAGACAGCGGGGGGGCGAGCAGAGCGCGCGGACACCGTCTCCACCGACTGCTCCGTGCACGTGCAATTAAAACTCGGTGAGCAAGTGCCATCAGAGCCGGGAGGTGTCAGACTGTCAGAGAGGCGGCAGATGGGGGGCGAGGCAGAGAGGGAGGGAGAGGGCTTGGAGGGGTCCGCTGCTGCTGCTGGGGGAGGAAAATTACAGGTGGGGGAGGGCGAAGGAGAGGCGCTGCTGAGAGGAGGGACAGAACCAGACCAGAGGAGGAGGAGGAGAGGGAAGATGGAGTAACAAAGGCGAGTCAGGCAGAGGAGAGAGAGGCAGAGGGAGGGAAGGGTCAGGATGGGGGCAATAGCAGCACCAGCATCTCACAGCCAGAGAGAGAGAGAGGGAAGAAAGAGAGCCGGGCGGATGAAAGCCACGAGGGGGGAGAGGTGGAGGGGGAGGGAGAGGAGGACGTGGGGAGGCCCAGCTCAAGGGGAGAGAGGAGCCTGGAGCGAGTGATAATAGTAGCAGATGATGAAAGCTCGCAGGGGGAGAGGGAGAGGAGGCTCCTGATGCCCTGGCCTCGCTCTCGACGTGCCGCCAACAGACACCCCCATTTCTCCCAGTACAACTACCAGGTGCAGGTGGCAGAGAACCAGCCCCCCGGCACCTCCGTCATCGTCATGGCCGCCTCCGACCCGGACCCAGGCGACGCGGGCAGAGTGAGCTTCAGCATGGCTCCGCTGATGAACAGTCGCTCCTCCGACTACTTCCACATCCACCCAGACACCGGTCTCATCACCACCACCCAGATCCTGGACCGGGAGCACATGGACCTGCATTACTTCCGGGTCACGGCCACTGATAACGGCTCCCCCCGCCTCTCCGGCACCACGATGGTGGCCATCACTGTGTCAGACCGGAACGACCACTCTCCTATCTTTGAGCAGTCGGAGTACAGGGAGACCATCAGGGAGAACGTGGAGGAGGGGTATCCCATCCTACAGCTCAGGGCCACAGACTCAGACTCCCCCT
The DNA here is from genome assembly GCF_002814215.2 of Seriola lalandi dorsalis. Taxonomy (NCBI): domain Eukaryota; kingdom Metazoa; phylum Chordata; class Actinopteri; order Carangiformes; family Carangidae; genus Seriola; species Seriola lalandi. The sequence continues at coordinate 17,344 of NW_019520326.1, forward strand.
C
>NW_019520327.1:0-1388 GCF_002814215.2 Seriola lalandi dorsalis
CTTACTATACTATGACGATTTTATGTTTCTTTATGTCTTACTATACTCTGATTATTTTATGATTTTTTATACCTTTAACTTTTTTATGACTTTTTATGCCTTACTATACTATACCGTTTTTATGACTTTTCATGCCATACTATACTAAGATGTTTTTATGACTTTTCATGCCTTACTATACTATGACGCTTTTATGACTTTTTATCCCATACTAGACTAAGATGTTTTTATGACTTTTTATGCCTTACTATACTATACCGTTTTTATGACTTTTCATGCCATACTATACTAAGATGTTTTTATGACTTTTTATGCCTTACTATACTATGACGTTTTTATGACTTTTTATCCCTTACTATACAATGATGTTTTTATGAGTTTTTATACCTTTAAATTTTTTATGACTTTTTATGCCTTACTATACTATGATGATTTTATGATTTTTATACCTTTAACTTTTTTATGACTTTTTATGCCTTACTATACTATGACGTTTTTATGACTTTTTATCCCATACTAGACTAAGATGTTTTTATTACTTTTTATGCCTTACTATACTGTGATATTTTTATGAGTTTTCTTATGCCTTACTATACTATGACGTTTTTATGACTTTTTATGCCTTAATTTAACGTTTTTATGACTTTTTATGCCTTACTATACTATGACGTTTTTATGATTTTTTATACCTTACTATACTATGATATTTTTATGACTTTTTATACCTTTAACGTTTTAATGACTTTTTATGCCTTACTATACTATGACGTTTTTATGACTTTTTATGCCTTACTATACTATGATGATTTTATGCTTTTTTTATGCCTTACTATACTATGATGTTTTTATGACTTTTTATGCCATAATTTAACGTTTTTATGACTTTTTATGCCTTTAACGTTTTTATGACTTTTTATGCCTTTAATGTTTTTATGACTTTTCATGCCATACTATACTAAGATGTTTTTATGACTTTTTATGCCTTACTATACTATGACGTTTTTATGTTTCTTTATACCTTATTATACTATGATATTTTTATGATTTTTATACCTTTAACGTTTTTATGACTTTTTATGCCTTACTATACTATGACGTTTTTATGACTTTTTATGCCATACTATACTAAGATTTTTTTATGACTTTTTATGCCTTACTATACTATGACGTTTTTATGACTTTTTATGCCATACTATACTAAGATGTTTTTATGACTTTTTATGCTTTACTATACTGTGATATTTTTATGACTTTTTTTATGCCTTACTATACTATGATGATTTTATGATTTTTTTATGCCTTACTATACTATGATGTTTTTATGACTTTTTATGCCATACTATACTAAGATGTTTTTATGACTTTTTATGCTTTACTATACTGTGATA
>NW_019520328.1:0-1624 GCF_002814215.2 Seriola lalandi dorsalis
AAAAAATAAATGAATAAAAACCACTTCCACATGATCTGACACTGTAACTAGGGACGGTTGTATTATCTACTTTAGATCTAACGTGCTGAACTCTACATCAGCCTTCGGGGATCTGGATGAAGACGCTGAGAGAAACTGAGGGAAAGGCAAAAAGAGAGACAGAGAAACAGAGACAGAGACAGAGAGATCAAAAGGTTGTACCCATGAGTGATGCTGGGAAACGACCTCTTCTGCCTGGATGGCCATGCTCACATCAGACCGAGCCACAGCTGTGCTGAGCTAGCTTTGTGTCACTGGGAGTGTGTATGTCTGCACGCATGCATGAGTGTTCATATGCATATTTCTGTGTGTGTTATGGGTGGAAGGTGTGTGTTTGTGTGTGTGTGTGTGTGTGTGTGTGTGTGTGTAAGTGTCGGGAACAAACAGTAGCCTCCCCGCTGAGACCTCAGAGGATAGCGGCCTCAGATTGACCTTCATCATGAGGACGGCGTCGCTCGGTGACGCCGCCGCTGACGGGGAAACAATGGAACGACAGGGTCAGGATGCACAGCAGCAGTCACGGCACAATACATCTGATCTCCTTTAATGTTGACATGTAAATATGTATATGTAAATATTCCTTCTCTATTGAAGTTAGGTCTTTCTTTTGGTCAAATTACAAAAAAAAAAAAAAAAGTTTTCTATTGTTTCTCGACAGAAACATTTGTAGGAGATTCAGTGAATTAACCAGCGGAGACATGTTGTTGTCGAGTTGTCCGTCCTGTCGTCCATCTCATTCTTGTGGACACGATATCTCAGTAACGCCTTGAAGGAATATATTCAAATTTGGCACAAACATTCACTGGGACTCAAAGGAGTACTGATTACATTTTGGTGGTCAAAGGTCAAAAGTCACCGTCACAGTGACCTTGTGAATGTGATATCTCCAGAACTACAAAGGGGATGAACTGATTTGATTTTGGTGGTCAAAGGTATATATACATACACATATATATATATACATACACATATATATATATGATTTTTAAAATATGGTTGCAGTCTCTAAAACCTTTTTCTTTGCTCTCTCCTGAACAATGTCAGCAAACCACAAATTATGAGCCATGTTTTCCTGTTTTTTGTTGTTGGGTGCTACTGGTCAGGGCAGGTGTCATTGATTGTTACCATGGTAACAATGGTCTTAGGCCTGAGATAGCCTGGGGGTAAGGTGTCTAATGTTTTTGTCTTAAAATGAGTCAGTCTGTATTTTTGTGAAACAGTCTGACTGACATCAGACTGATCTGTGATCAGAACTAAGACTGGACCAACACCACAGACTTGAGCTCATCTACTGCTTTTAATGTTATTAAATATACAGTATCTGCACTTCATACAGAGCTCAATATGTTTCATTTGAACAGATGTGAATGATAAAGTGAGAGAAAACAAAGTTTAAACATTTCAGAAAGTGCGATCTCTGTCGGTCCTCAGCTGAACACAGCAGCTGTTTCTTCCTCTCTGTAAAAAAATGATAATTATGAGAAGCGTGCAGTAGTGTAACAGTGTCCGTGTATTAAATATTGCATCAGGTGGAGAGTGTGGATGATACAAAGTGATGAAATATTAACAGCTGCTCACACACACA
>NW_019520328.1:6660-7865 GCF_002814215.2 Seriola lalandi dorsalis
CCTGACATCATGGAGTCCCTTCGTCACAACAGCCGCTCCAACACGGTGCCTGTAAAATATAATTCCCAATGGACGGTTTCACTCATTATTATTTTACAGTATTGAATCTAAATAGCTTTAATGCAGCTTTAATGTCGAAGAGACAAACGAGATTGCTCAAGATCGACGAGGCCAAATCGCTGTTGTATTTATACAATCTGCTGAAACCCCTTGGCTGAACTTCCTTTAACTAATTATCAGGCTTCTAAAAACCAATCGTATGTTGACCGGTATCAAAGAAGCGACATCAAATCCAATGTGACAATAAAACATGAACATATCCACGAGGAGTTCGGTTGTGTAGCTGATCTGAGTCTCTGCCACGAATCTCTCCAAGGCCCGTGTTGGACTAAACTCCACACACATACAGTAGGTGGCCAAGCCAACTGGGACAATCAGGATTTGATGAAGTATACATGCAAAACAATTGCTTCTCTCATGACTGGCTGACTGCAGGGGCGAGCGCTGGAAAGATGCCACGACGGAGAACCTTCAGAGGGATTACTGAACACTGCTTAATAAAGAATGCGGATAATTAGTTTCATCCGTGGAAATTGCCAATTGTTATTTATATAAATTCCAACAAGCTTGATTAACAGATGCAAATTCCCCATAATCCATATGTACACATGCCAGTCGGCTGGTGAGCTCCTGCTGGCGGTCTGACTCCTGGTTTACGGTTCTCATCTGAACGGTGGAACTAATTTCTCAGAAGAAATCGCGGAGGAGTCGACCTTCTGTCAAAGCAGTCGTATGATTTTTCATACCGGCCGGTTTGCTGGCACATATTCTGCCACCAATTAAACTGCCCGTTTGATAATGAATAACCAGTGTTTACGCTGATTCGACAGCGCACATTCATCCAGTGTGTGTTTACACCTCATTTATTTTCATTCTCCCCTCTTTCTCCTCAGTTTGAGCCTTCAAAGTTTATGATGCATGGCTGAGAGAGTTTCTATTAGTCCACTCGCTTGTAGATTTATCCCGCTCAGGTTGGAGCAGAGGCGGCTTGTGTTTGTGAAAGTGCTGGAAGAGAGAAGCTTTTCCCTGTTATTACAGGGTGCAAGGAGAGTGGAGTTAGTGCAGGTCAGGGTGCAAAATCCTGGAGTGCATTCACACCTGCAATTTGTTCTCTCTGCTCTGAACCAGAGTGGAAAACGTTGCCT
>NW_019520329.1:0-1604 GCF_002814215.2 Seriola lalandi dorsalis
CTGTAAAGTCTGCAGGTCTGACTCCTGTGCAATGGACCCCTTAAATTTAACTCACCAAGTGCAATATACACATGCCGTGCCATGGACTGGTTTGAACCATTTAACCCTTTTTAAATATTTGTCCACCATATAGAGTTTTCTGTGACGTTGTTGGTACCCTTGTCATCAGTGTAGATCTTGACTTGTGGTCAAGATTTCTGTTGACCTGCTCCTTGCTTTATGCCTTAATCTATTGAGATCCACATCCAATATGGCAAGGATGAAATGTTATTGGCCTCCATTAACCTTTTTAACTGTCTTAACTTTCCCATTTTAGGAATGTATTTCTGTCCTGTGAGTCTAAGTGTAAGTATATTAATGTCTGTGGTTAAGTGACTGGAATTGAAGCCTTTAAACAATGTCAGCCATCTTTGGTTCCAGAGAAACTCACTGTGCTGACTCTAAATGTGTGTGTGATATATGTGTAGATCTAATATCAAATCACTGCGTATTTATACAATTTTTAAAGTAAATTTGATATAAGAAATAATCTGTGTTATACATAGTGAAGGTTTGGATCAATGTTCACAACTAAAACCGTTTCATTGTAACAGCATTGAATGATCTTTATGATGGCGCATTAAGTTAAGACACTGTTAAGAATTAGTTTTTCATTGTAATATGACTGTCGTCAAAATAATTTTAGCTTAAAACTCTTTCCTTCAAAATAACTTGTGTTCGAACATTACAACCTTTTTCTTTGTATTCTGACTTTTTACTTGTAATGTTGACTTTTTTCCTAATAATTACGTCGTGTTAGTCATAACTTAACTTTTTCTCAAAATATTCGCGTAATGTTAGAACTTAAAACATTATTCTTTGTTTTGTTTTTTTTGTTTTTTTTTCCTATCAGTGGCTCTAATGCTCATCAAATACTGTGACTCTTAAGTCAACGCAGAAGATCACTGTTTGCTGTTGTTGCAGTTCTGTGAACTGACAGGAGGAAAGTGAGGATTTGTGGGATATGAAGTTCAGTTGGAGCCGAGTCACTTGCTGGTTCTCCACCTGAGTGCACTTTACATTCGTGAAGATATGTATGTAGTTGGAGAGAATGAAGCATGGTGTTGCTCTGGTGATGCCTATCACCTTATGTCTGTTGCATAAGCAGAGGATGTGAAATGCTACTGCTGCAGGTGCAGTGTTTGTCCATTGGCTTCAGTTGCAGCTATCTTAAATATTGTTTGAGTGCAGTGTCTCGCCAAAGTTGGTTGTTTCTTTATCTTCTCACCTGAGAACGTTGGTTGTGTGGGATTTTTAACACTTGCACAGTAGTGTTCAATTCCGGAAAGGTGTTCCAGTGGAGCCAAACCTGCTGCATTCATCTCTATACCATAAATTCTGAAAAACCTTTTGTCAACCCTGTGTATTTATACTTTTTCTTTTGCATGAAATTATTTGTTGCATGTAATTTAGTTGCACGTTTTTGCATGTACTCCTGATGCTGCATGTGTTTCTGTTGTATTTTCTTGTAACCTGCCTCTGTATAGGAATGGGGTTGACAGATGACTGAAATGTGACTGTGGGATCTGCAGTGTGAGGCTCCTGTGAGGGCAGAGCTGCTCAGC
>NW_019520329.1:2453-5542 GCF_002814215.2 Seriola lalandi dorsalis
GGAAAATAAGACACTTGATCTGTTGTATGCAAATGTAAAGGAGGCCTACACTGCTTCAGCTCTACCACCACTTGGCAGATCAGATCATAATCTGGTTTTTCTTCAGCCTTCCTACAAGCCCTGTGTACTGAGGCAGGCTGCAACCACCCGCTCATTCAGGAACTGGACCCCGGAGGCCAGGGAGTCTCTAAAAGACTGTTTTGAGTGAACAGATTGGAATGTACTGTTGGAGTCACAGGAAAATGATAAAAGCAAGGACCCTGACCTTGATAGAATGGTCGAATGTACCACGGACTACATTAACTTCTGTATGGACACTGTAATACCAGCAAGGACTGTACACTGCTTTCCAAACATCAAACCCTGGATCACCAGTAACATCAAGACCCTCCTCAACCAGAAAAAGGAGGCCTGCAGGGATGGAGACAGGGAGAAGCTCAGGTGTGTGCAACATGAGCTGAAGAGGAGATTAAAGCAGGCGAAGGAGGACAACAAAAAGAAAGTAGAGTGGAAGCTGCAGAACAACAACACCAGAGAGGTGTGGAAGGGGATAATGACCATCACTGGTTATAAGGACAAGAACAGCCAGGCAACATCAGGTGATGTGGACAAGGCCGATGAGTTCAACCTGTTCTACAACAGGTTTGACACAGCCTCACCTGTTCTCTCTCCCACTGCTTCAGCTGCAGCTTCTCCTACGGCATCTCCTCCACAACCTGAGACTGCAGCTACACCTCCCTCCCTCCACACTGGGGTCAAGTCTCCTGTCCTTTACAGCCGAGGAGGTGAGGGCGGAGCTCAAGAGGCTACGTCCTGGAAAGGTAACAGGCCTGGATGGTGTGTGTCCGAGGCTGTTAAAGACATGAACACAAAGAGACTGGACAAGCTGGTCAAAAAGGCTGGGTCTGTGCTTGGCAGGAGTCTGGACTCACTCAGGACTGTTGTAGAGAGACACATGCAATGTAAGATGGAGGCCATCTTGGACAATATCAACCATCCTCTCCACAACATTCTGGCAGGACAGAGAAGCAGCTACAGCTGCAGCAATCGTCTCATCTCACTGTGCTGCAGAACAGAGAGGTTCAGGAGATCCTTTGTTCCCACTGCCATCAGGCTCTACAACACCTCAGCCAAAGGATGTGGACTAATCTAACTGTTTTTATCATTATTATTATTATTATTATTATTATTATTATCAACAGTGAGCTAATGGACACATGACTTTCCCCTACGGTATAAATAAAGTATCTATCTATCTATCTACAAATAAAACAAACACAATAAAAGAAGGAAATAAATGCAACATATACAGTAAATAAGGGTGTTGATACAAGAATAATAAACTAATATATTTCAAAAGGACAAACCCAAACTATATACATAGGGGCACCGTGAAAGAAAACAAAGTTGTTGAAGGAAAATATTTAAGGCTTTTCAAGTTTCTACCTTCTATTCAAAGACTCTACCTTTGCCTAGCGGACACTATGACGTTCCATGTTACCATGGCAACCAGGCTATCAACAAGCTGCCGTGGCTGTAGCAAGCTGTATCATTGAACTATAATTAAGAGAGAGTTACGTACTTTCTGTCGGTAGAAATGTCTCGTGCTCACGCAGAGAGTGTGATTAAAACCATTATCCGTGAAATAGTGCAGCAGTGCGCTGAGAGGGGACATGTTGTGTCCGACACTCTGGCGGCTTTCATGGTCAGTAACCCCAATTAAATTGAAACTAGCTAGCTAGCTAACTAACCGTAGATGTTAATGCGCCATCATTTATTCACACGCTGTAACAAGGGTAGACAGAAAGTAGTTCCTAACTCCTCTGAATACAGTCATATTATTATATAGTCAGTCATATTTGGATCTTCTGGGACTAAAATACTGTACTGTTGTCTTTGAACCCAGACTGGCAGCCCTGGGTGACTGAGCTCCATTTTTTCTTTTTCAATATCTTCAGGTGAAATCTGTTGTGCTCGACCCGAGACATGGATTTAATGTTGACCGGACGCTGACCAAACAAGATGTCCAGAAATTGGAGGAGGTCAGTTACTGTAACTATAGTTTTTTTTCTTAGCTCTGTGGAAACCAACTTTTCATGTTCGTCAGTATGTTGAAATGCATTTTGATGTTGTTAGACTTAGCTAATATTCTAGAAATATTATATCTAAAATATATTAAAAAAAAAGACAAATTTTACACAATTATGTTAGTAGCTATTATGTACATTTATTTTGTAATCAGTTAGGCCATAGTCAGGGTTTTAGAAATAAGCCCCCACCTTAATATTTTGACCAGAGGCCACACATCAAATGTATTTTACTATAACTATTAAATTGTTTTTAAATTAAAAGATTTTGTGTTCTGCTTACCCTGTTAAAGGCTAAATAAAATGTCTGTAAATGTTATTTTGCAACATGATGATAGAAAGCATTTCGATGCAGTGAGCTGTCCCCACACTGTATAAAACTCTGCGGAGAAATGCTGAATTTATTTCTTTACTGTTAGTCTATAATTAGCCAACTTTAAACAGATTTAGTCTATAACAGAAACATTTATAAAGTTTTTATGATAAATACAGACGATATGAGCTCAGTGTGGTGAGTCCATCTGCTTTATGTCTCACAGCTGTGTCTGGATAGACTCATGGAGGATTGCAGCCCGTCCCTTGACACCATCAAAATGCAGGTGTATTTTGATCTGAATTACTCCTCTCGACGTAAGTAAGAAACACTACATTCATACTAATGTCTTCTGCTGCTGCACTGACCGTTTCTGACTGGTACACAAACTGAGTGAATTTGTTGTCGCACTGATTAAAGCAATTTTTGACTGGACCACAACATAAGGACCAGGCCTATAATCGCAAATGTCCCTGACTGACTAACCGACTGACTGACTGATGGTACTTCTACCACTTCTTAGTGGAGTGCAGATCTCCGTCCGCTCTGGAGTTGAAGTAAATAAAGACTAAACTCTTGGGAATTCCAGACGGAGGCTGTGCTCTGTGTGAAGACTAAATAAGATTTATTGTCTGTGGCCTGTGGCGCTTTGTCATCCTCTCTCTCTCTCTCTCTCTCTCTCTCTCTCT